>NC_058407.1:49997490-50004560 GCF_002201575.2 Neomonachus schauinslandi
CTTTCTTTCTTTCTTTCTTTCTTTCTTTCTTTCTTTCTTTCTTTCTTCTTTCTTTCTTTTCTTTTCTTTCTTTCTCTCTCTTTCTTTCTTCTTTCTTTCTTTCTTTCTTTTTCTTTTCTTCTTTCTTTCTTTCTTCTTTTTTTATCTGGTTTCCAAACTAGAGATCCCCTTTCATATCCCCACAGCAAACTTGCTGAAGTTCTGTGCAATGAGTCTTCTCTGTTTCCTCCGACCCCACCTCCCAGCACCTCTTCAGCACCTTGGTTAGACCTGCAATTACCTTAACCTGGACTCCAGCCCGTCACCCATATCCTATCAACATCCTCATGCATATGTCTCATCTTAGTATCTTCCCCCTGGACGCAAAGATACAATCTTTCAGTACCAGCTGATAATTGCTGGATTAAGTACTATTTTCTCAGGGCCCTCCAAAATAGATTTCTGACTAGCCTTTTCTTTTGTTTCCTGCTCTTCCCTAACTTATTCCTCTACTTCAAGAAACATCTTTACATAGTTCCAAGAAATTACTCTGTTTTCCCACTTTTGAGCCTTTGCTTCTAAGGTTCCTTCCCTGTAAAATGTCTCCCACTGACATTTTGACTTATTAGAAAGGTATTCTTTCTTCAAGGACCACCACAGATACCACTTCTTCATGAAAATCTTTCCTGAACCTTCCATTTTGATGGGGTTTTTCCCCTCTTATTTATTTACTTTAAAAAAAATATATGGCCTATGGTGGGAATCCACCCTTGAGCGTAGGTTTGTCTTATGCATCTTTGTATACCCAGCACATATGTCACCGTCCCTTAATAAACAGCTCCTGTGAAGAACTGAGTTGAATGTACTTTGCTTACCACTACTGCGGATATGGAGAGGTATAATGCTGTGATAAATCTTAGAGACATATTGATGAGAAAAGATAGGCAGAATTAATGAGTTCTCTCCATGTGGCCTGTGACAAGGGCCACATGAGGTCTACACACAGTAAGCACTGAGTGAGTTTGGTGTAAAGTAAGTTTTCGGTGGCAGGAGTTTCATCTGGTGATAGACTGGAATTTAGTCTTCAAGACTGGGACTAGGCTGGGACTGAGAGGAAGGGCTTTCCTCTACCTCTCTGGAATTTCCACCCACTGGTCCTGGTTCTTTTCTGTGA
The DNA here is from genome assembly GCF_002201575.2 of Neomonachus schauinslandi. Classification (NCBI taxonomy): domain Eukaryota; kingdom Metazoa; phylum Chordata; class Mammalia; order Carnivora; family Phocidae; genus Neomonachus; species Neomonachus schauinslandi. The sequence continues at coordinate 49,998,644 of NC_058407.1, forward strand.
GGCTGCTAAGTATGTTCTCTCTTCAAATTTCAGTTCTTCCTTTCCCTCCCTCCCTTCCTTCCTCCCTCCCTCTTTCCCTTTTCTTCTTCTCTCCCTCCCTTCCTTCTTTTCTTTCTTTTCAGTTAAACGTCCTGAGTTCCTTGAGGCCTGTCCCTCATATGCCAGCATTTCGAGATCCCTCATCATTACAGTATGTCTCCAAAGACATACTCTATTTAGAGGAGGTGCCTCTTGTAAACGCATCGCCGGACTGGGATGCACTACACCCGATATGATATTTCCAGCTCAGAGAGCCGTGGGACTCTAGTCCTGCCTCGCCCATCCTCAGTCTGGGCTTCCCTTAGAGCAGCCTAATAGCACATGGCCCACTGGCTCTGAGGGACAAATGAACGTGTGAACATTCCTGCCCCTCTGCATTCCATGAGCGCTTTTAAACTGAGGTTCTCCACACGCTTTTAGGAGCACCAATCAATGGAGCAACGCCCCACTTGGGGGTACAGGGGACCCGCTTCTGGCAGCGCCGACCCGCAGGCTGGGCTGACCTGGCCTGCTAACCGTTAGCCGGAGGGCCCGGCCACGCTGGGAGCCGGAGGCTTGAGACCATCGGATTCAGTGGAAACTGCAGGGGGAGTTTTAGGGAGGCAGAATGTAATTACTTTAGTTGGCCTCGTGCCAGGATTCCGGAGTTAACACAACTGCTCTTAGAAAGTCTGCCATAAGATCTCTGGTGACCACAAATGGTTAGGTCTGTGGTTTTAGGTTTCATCCAAAAGGTAAACAGCTCAGTACAGTGCAGCGCCCCCAACACCATGCAGGGCATGGATTCACACGGACCCGGAGAGGAGAGGCCACCTACTGAATGAGAAACACCATTTCCTGAAGTACCTTCTTGTTCCTGGGAGGTCTCATCCTCGTAGCAGAGCGGGCCAGCCCTCACTTAGCTAGTAAGAACGGACAGGCTCACAGCACAGAGCCGTGTGGCTGTCAGACTAAATTATGTGCTTGTCACTTTTCCCTGTGTCGTCCAAGATTCCAGCAACAAAACAGTAGGGAACTCCCCATACACGTTTTTGCGCAAAACATATTCGTTTCTCCTCTCTGTAAAGTTCCTGGATCCCACAGTCCAAGTTAAACACAACTGGAATTTCCCTATAAGTCAAAAACAATATTAATTCTGAGCCCACATATTTTTCTTCTTGTAGGGTATGTACACATTTAAACACAGCACATGTTGCAGACAATCTGCAAATGGTAAAAAGCTCTGGAGGAGAAAACAAAAAGGAAGAAAGGCGGGGGAACATATTTTTAACGAGAGAGCAGAGGAGAGATTTGGTGGGGTGTCTGACCCGGCAATGAGAATTTTCCTCTGTGGTCTATTGAAAGAAGAGCAGAGCCTGGCATCGTGCCGTGGGCAGACGGTTGGAGGTTTCTCCACCACACAAATCTTCAATGAGGGTTCCTTCTCGGTGGGAAACAAAGAGATTCTTGCAGAATCTGAGTGTGGCACACAGCTGAACCCCTGTGTCCCTGACTCGGGCTGACCAGGAGACAGACACCCAGGTCCCTGTTTGTCTGAAGTCTCAAGATTACCACTCCCCCCTTCCCCCTCCCCGTCATCTTTTTCGAATTAAAATGGCAATGTAAAGTTTTGTAAATGTTAGTTCTTCTAATTGACAGTGGCTTGTATAATTAAAATCAAGTCGCTAATATTTTTCTCTTGTTTTCTTTTTATCACTGCAAGTTCATTTTTCACGAACTCAGACAAGGTCTTCATTTTTATGAAGACCCATGCTGACCCCTAAAAATCAGAATTTTTTTTCAGTTAATGTTTATGCCCATCTGGTTTGAATTTAGCATTCTTATGAGTCATTTCACTGTGATAGGAACACTCTGCTATAGAAAACTTCTGTTAATATTTTAACATTTTAAATCAAACACCACCGAGAGCATTACCTAAGCCTCCTTGCAATTATGGAAAACCATGCCCTCTATTTGTTCATGGTTCCTGCCTTCACGTTTATTTTCTTTAAATTGAACATAGTACCCGGTAAATAAGTGCATACCCCATATGTGTGTTCAAATACTTTACCATCTTGGGCCAACATATCCTTTTGCAGCTTAAGAGCCTTTTGGAGGCAGCGTTGGCCTGAGGAAGGATGAATAATTCCATAGGAAGTCCAATGATCTTTCCTTCTCATGGCTGACGCTTAGCCCATTTAAAAGAGCTTGGTTTATTTTCCGATCGACATTGACTCTATAACTTACATTTTTACTGCCCAAATTTCCTGATTTTGAAGCTTGAACTCATTTTCCTTTTACTGCTGGGCAACATTTCTCAAGGTAGTCTTTAAGGCGAAACGAAGGAGGAAAAAAAATGCCAGGAATCTCTTTAAGAAAATACAGCAATGTCTCCTCTACCTTCTTAGGCAAATGGATGGCTCCCAGGGAAGCTAGATTTGGTTGTGTACTTAGTCAGCAAATTGAATCTGCACATGGGGTGGACATAATTTAACTTAAAAAAATAAGAAGAGGATTTTGAAGTATTATTTGTCTATATTAAAAGTGAAGTAAGCATGCCTTAACAAGCCAAGCCATTTTGTCCTTTATTTGTTATATTTAAAATATTTCATCTCAATTCTGGAAGAAAAAAAACACCGGTGGTTTAAATCAAGTGCTTCAGTAAGGAGCAGGCTGTCTTCAAGGTACGTATGGGTTCCACACTTCAACAAAGATACAAACGAACTCCAGCTCTGAATGAAGAATAGGGTTTCACTCCCCTGTTCCCCCATTAAAGTTTCTCCAGTTTACTTCCTAATCTGCAGGACTAAAGCTTAACAAAACAAAGCGCCTTACCTGGGCTCTGAGCACCAATTCCTTAAGATAACTTCATTCTAATTCTTGTTACATTTTAGCTCACTGAGGGCGCTTGGAGAGGTTTAAATCAAAATAGGAAAAATAATAACCGTTGACTCACGGAGGTGGGGCCCAGTTACTTCGTCTTTGTTCAGGCAAAACATGTGTTGGAGGCTATGAAAGCTTTGCAAAATCCAAATCTGGGGATTTTAGCAGCCACATGCCATAACTGCAGATCCTGGGCTAGGCATGACGAATACGTTTGTACTTCCCATTAGCCATATTGTTGTGACTGAATAAAAAATGTAGTCTTTTTCACACAATTTAATTAGAAGTACCAGATGTGGTGTTGTATGACTGATGTCAAAATACGACACTTTTATGTAAACACTTTAACTTAATCAATCAAGTAAATAGCTTTCACTATTTTAAAGCATTTCAAATCTGCTTGGTACAAATACATTATTTTTGGTGTGATGCTAAATAGATCATGACCAGCTGCAGCATCATTAAGAGATTAGGGGAATAAAGTTAGATTTTACTATATTATTTTTCAAGGGCCGGACTTTACAGTAATTTCCTCCTCTGGGAACGAAGAAAAGAAGACGGGGTTAGAAAATCCTTTAATTTTGTGGTGCCAAAGAAAGTTTTCCTTGAAACAAAACAAAACAAAACAAAAGGCTCTTTCTCCACCCCCATCAAATCTTATTATTAAATGTATCTTTGCGTTCCCAAAGCTTCCGGGGGCAGAGGGTTTCTCTCTGGTTCCCCACACAGTAAACAGCCCATTGCTGAGGCACGGTACCTTCACCAGCATATTAAGTGTCTTGGAAGCTTGATACTCCCGGGAGTACAGCCTGGGAACCGAGCAGTTAAAAGCCAAGCCATTAGTTTCCAAGCACCTTCCCTTACCCTGCCTGTTTTGAATCCTTTGTTAAATTCGAATTGCCCTGGATCGCTAAGGTCGCTTTGGCCTTATCAGTAAAAGTTGTGCTGCCGCCCAGAGACGTCCCTCTTGGAAGAGCTAAAGCTTCGGGGAAATCGGAAACTAAGTGAGAAGCTCAGGGTCTCAGCTGCGGAGTGAACCCTAGTTACAGGCTCTGAGAGTTGTGTGAATCTTTGTGTAATGTTCCCAAAGGAGGGAGGGGGTGGCTGACATGGCACTCAGTGGAAAATACTTCATGTTAAGAAGATGCAGAAAAGGAATGGATTTCAGGCTGCTTCGGCCCAAGAGTGGCTCAGCAGGATGACCGAATGTGCGTCTCTTATAAACTACGTTCTCACTGGGCCCTGCTTCCCCAGTTCTCTTTCTCCGCCCTTGCACAGGACATTTGTGACGAAAAGAAGCATCATTTGGGGGCGCCTAGGTGGCTCAGTCTGTTAAGCATCTGCCTTCGGCTCAGGTCATGATCCCGGGGTCCTGGGATCGAGTCCCACATCAGGCTCCCTATTCAGTGGGGAGCCTGCTTCTCCCTCTCCCTACTGCTCCCCTTGCTCGTGCTCTCTCTCTCTCTCTGACAAATAAATAAATAAAATCTTTTTTTTTTTTAAGAAGCATCATTTTGGAGAGTGGTTGGGAGATGCCATGTGTAAATGAAGAAGCTGCTGGGCATCTCACCAATGTTCTAGAATATTCTGTGAACAGAATATTCTGTGGAACAGCTCTTCCACCTTGTGCCATTCACACTGTGGTTTACAAAAATTCGGTGCTCCCTGCGGTTGGGCAACATGGTAGCTTGGCTTTATCTCTTGTGGAAACTGAGGGGAACCAAATGAAAACCAGACCATTACCATGCAGGCTCTAACTTTTCCTGCTTTGAGAACTACTGACAGAGGGGAACTCCTCTGAAAAAGAGAGAACTTGATCTATATTTATATCTATAATTTATATATATCTATATATTTTTAAATTTTTATTTATATATGCTATACATATATATTTTAAATATTTTATTTATTTATTTATTTGAGAGAGAGAGAGTGCACAAGCGATAGAGAGGGAGAAGCAGGGTGCCTGTGGAACAGGGTGCCTGATGCGGGGCTCGATCCCAGGATCCTGGGATCATGATCTGAGCCGAAGGCAGACGCTTAACTGACTGAGCCACCCAGGCAGCCTCTATACTGTATGTATATTTTTTCTTTCAGGTAACATTTATTTATTTTGCTCAAGTCAAAACTCATTTAGTTTGGTTAGAACAATAAGACTGTTTTAAAACTCAAAACAGAACTAACTAAAGATAGGCTTAACCAGTACCTGGGTCGTCCGAATTCACTTTTTAAAGTCAGTCATGATCTGTGAATGTCTGTGTAGAGAGGTGGGCAAGTTTAAATCCCTGCCTGGCCTCCTGAAAAAGTTTTGAGATTTTTGAAAAGCCCAGGTGTGCCGGGAGGCACTTGCGCCATTTCCATGCCAAATTGGAACTGTTTTAGTCGGAGAGGTCTCCTGGGATTCAAAATTAGGAAAATGCTGAGTAACCTGTGATTGAGCTTTATACTAATTTGTAAGTAAACATGTAGTAACTTCTAGCTCTCCGCCACGCTCTCCATAACTTGAGAGTACACTGAAGCCTCTGAAGGCTCGGATCCCACTTTTCCTTGGCCCCCAGGATAATGGAGGCTCTCCTGCTCCCCCTCTGCCCTCCTTCTACCCTCTCCCTCCCACCCGTGTTTCCTGCACTTTATCAAGGGCTCCTTACTTTACTGATCCTACTTAGGTTGCAAGAATTACCTGGAGAAAACAGTAAGTGAGGAAACCGAATGAACTTGCAAAGAAGAGGTGTGGGCTTTGTCCTCCTACCGGATTGATTTTCTGGACCACACACCATGAATGCAATTAGTTGGTGGGTCTGCTTTTTATGCCACTTAAGCTGGGTGACCGGGTTGTTGTGTACTTTGAAAAGCTACAGGAGTCAGGTTGGCATTCAGATAGTTTTACTGTATGAATCCCAAAGTGCAAGAAGTCCTAAAGGGATTTATTTTCTTCATTCTCCTCTTTTTCCTCTTCATATTCTTTTCTTTTTCTTTCTTTCTTTCTTTCTTTCTTTCTTTCTTTCTTTCTTTCTTT
>NC_058407.1:50004570-50052616 GCF_002201575.2 Neomonachus schauinslandi
TTTCTTTCTTTCTTTCTTTCTTTCTTTCTTTCTTTCTTTCTTTCTTTCTTTCTTTCTTTCTTTCTTTTCTTTCTTTCTTTCTTTCTACCTTTCTTTCTTTCTTTCTTTCTTCTTTCTTTTTCTTTCTTCTTTCTTTCTTCCTTTCTTTGAAGGCATCCTTGTTTACTTTGGCAGACGCATCAGTCTAAGTTAAAGGCGGGTGGAGGCATTCAGGGAAGGAAGTGTGTGGGGGAAGAGAATGAAGATGCGGTGGGGCCAGCTGCCACCTTGTTTGGCTTTGCTGGAAGACCTGAATAAGCATCGGATGAATGTTTTGGAAGAGGTTCTTCTGCAGGAATCTCTCTCTCTCTCTCATGCTGATTCTGTATGGTGGGAGAGGGACTGGGAGAGCCTGAGAGAGGCAATAGGATCTTCTGGTAGGCTGATGAACACTTCAGAGGTTGCTCTCAGAGCAAACAGTTCCCAAGAATTTCCTACACCAAGGCCAGTGGTGTGACTGGTTAGGGTTTGGATACTTTCCTTGGTCTGTCTTAGAGTATCCTATTTTCTAATGTTCAGTTTACATAGCAGTTTCTAGAAAATACTGCTGTGTTGCCAACCAATGATGTGTTAATTATTTAATAATGAAAATGAATAGCCATACTGCATCCAGCTCTTTCCTGCTTCAAGGTCTTTATACATGCTGTCACATGCTGTCACGGGCTGTTCTCTCTGTCACAGACATTTTTACCTATTATTCAACCCCAGCAAACTTCCATTCATTTTCCATATTTTCTATTTGGGTCTCAGCTTCAATGTCACGTCAGTGCCAATTTTCATCGTCTCCTTCAGGCTGGCCAAGTACCACCCCTACATCCCTCATGTATGAGGTATCTGTCCCCGATAGCGTGTAACCTGGCTGTAATTTGCTAACTCTCTGGGCAATTATTTGTTTAACATTAGGCTTCCCGGCTGGACTGTAAGCTCCTGGGAGCAGGACTGGGTCTGGTTCACCACCATATCCCCAGAGCCTGACATAGGATAGGTGCTCCGTGCATATTTGTAGAATGAATGAATGAACAAGAGAACGATGCTGCTCACTGCTGCAACTGGAGGAGGGAGGGAGTGGCTACCATTTATTGGAGACCAATAAACTGTTAGCTCCAAACAAAACGGCAATAATAATCACAGTTATTGAGAACAGTTAAAAGCCAGGTGAAGCATATTCATAAGAAACTGGATTTTAAAAAAAGATAACGAGCAGGAGGCTGTATCATGATCACTGTATGTCTCTGCAGTAGGCAATGATGCTTCTTCACAATTGTGTTCGGTAATTTTCAAAGTTTCTCACCCCTTTTTTGGCGTCCTTTCCCTTCAGTTCTAGTAATACGTGCACATTTAGAGTTTGTGTGTTGGGAAACTAGACTCCTACTGGAAATGCTTCACTTCACTTATTCATTCAAGGACATATTGGGTATTGATTACGTAAGTCACAATTGCCTGTGGGTGACATTGAACTTAACCTCTGTGCCTCAGGTTGCTGAAGTGTGAAATAGGGTTATTAGGATTAAATGAGGTAATACTTGTAGTAAAACTTTGAGCACAGTGCCTGGCATACAGTAAGTTTTTGATCAATGTTAGTGATTATCATTATTTTGCTATGGCAGGAACTCTGTTAAACTGACCATCCAAGCCTAAAAAAGAGGTGATTCTCAATCTCATGAGTTCATGGCTTAAGAATAATTGGCACCGAGATGCTGGAGGGTATCTTTCCCTTTCTTTCTATGACCAGGACCCACCGAGTTGACAAAATGACAATCAACAAGAGTTTCTCATTGCACTCACTGCGCGTGATGGCTCACAGTTCTTCAAATGTTTGGCAAAGCTTCCAGATATTGTGGTGCCCCACTCCCAGGAGCATTCCTGCACCCTGCCCCCGCACCCCTGAGGGCAAGTGTCCTCTCTTCCATATCCTGGGGCTTTGGAGGGGCAGGGCAGGGCATGTGGTGTGTTGGCCCTTTGCTGTTGTGCTTGGATTATATTGAGCCTGGGTGCTGCTGGATACATGGTTCAAGGTTTAGAGAAAATTGTTCACAATCCGTGAAGCATGTGAATTATATTCCTGTGACATTTAAAAAATTCTTGGCAGAGGGAGATGTGTTGAGTGAAAGGTAATAATCCACTGTTACCTTCCCCTTCATTTGACTGCTGTAATAGCTGTTGGAAAGGCCTTTGAGAAATCTATTGAATTAGACTCGTCATTGGGTTCCCATTCGTTAGACAACCTCCTTATTCTTCCGTCCTATTTCCCACTGGTGGTGTGCAATTAAAAATACTTCTTACATCGACATGCAACTGATGTTCAGTCCCCAGGAGATGCACTTCTTAACACAATGGGTTCTAAGTGAAATTGAGAACAAGCTTTGGCCATGGTGAAAATGCTTCACAAGTGACGGCGGTTCCTTTAAAAATGCTCTCTCAGCCTTGTGGGAAATTGGCGTTTGTTTATGGTGAAGTTTGGATGATAATATAGACGTTCCCAGTCATACTTCCTGGAGACGTTCACCTGGATGGAAGAGAAAAGAAAAGAAAATTCCCAAATGGCATAGCTTAGAATCGTGAATGCGTTTGCATATAATTTCTATTTTTTCTAAGACAATGTTCACAATTCTCTTCGGCAATTGTTCTTCCTTCTTGATCGCTCTCTCATTTGTAGTTTCACACTGACTCTATTTATGAATATAGTTGATACTTATAATTTACTCTGTGCTAGGTTTTGGTCGAAGAACTTTACTTTGGTCGATTAACTTTATTGACACCTTGCGACAACCTGATGATGGAGTAGTAGCATTATCCTCATCTACAGGCAAGGAAACGGAGGTAGAAGGAACTAAAATAAGTCACCCAAGGTCAAGCTAGTAAGTAAAGGAGCTGGGATTTGAACCCAAGCAGTCTGGCCCCAGAGTAAGGCCAGCTCTCGACTACTATGCTCCAGTACCATTTAAGCCCTGGTCTATGCAAAGTGACCCACTGAGAGGGTCTATATAGCTCAAACCCTATGACTGCGGAAATTATGGACGAAACTTGCAAGGCAACCAGTAGGCTCTGGGTCTCAATGTTGGAGAGCAATCAGCTCATGTGCCCTTCGCTAGAGGCCGTTCATTGTTTTGCTGCTTACAGTATGAAGCCTCGAAGGATCAGTTCAATCCTTAGGACAAAGGTTGTTTACAGGATATGATAATAAGAAAACTTCCTTTTCAGTGATGGTTCCATTGAAGAAAATTATCCTTGGTGGTATTTAAAACATCTAATCTCTTTTCAGGCTTGCAACTATGGACGCTGTAAATTAAACCAGACAGATGTGCACTTCTTTCTCCTTTTTTTTTCCCCCCTGGCCTGGTATTGTTTTAAAATATTATATGTCTTAAATTTTGTTTTCAGTATGAAATATTGCCTCTAAGAGGAAACATAAGAATACAAATGATTTTTGTGATGAGTACACTCAGGCTGAGCCTAGAATTAGGCAGTTCTATCATTTGTCTCTTCCTGTTTGTTTGCCTTCTCGTGTTTGTTTTAATGAATTCAATTTCTTATACTCCTCTTTCGTCCCGTGGGATCAAGTGTTAGACATAGACTGAGTTTATTGACTTCAACATCTGTTTTCAGAAATCTCAGCACTTCTCACCTTAAGTTGGAAGCTGCTAAGTTCTAACCCATGAACGAGGTACACTTTGAGCAGTTAGGGTGAAGAGTTTACCAGGCCCTCTTAAACGTTCATACCTTTTATGCCTTCCTGAACAGAGCTCTGGGGATAGAGCAATGTGGTCTTGGCTATTAAAGATAGTGGCCAGGAACACCTGGTCACAATAAATATAGGCTCCTTCTTTCAGCCTTCTCTGTGGTCTTAAAATGAATCTACAAATTTTAAAATTTGTCATTTCCAGGATTATGATAATCCTAGGTAATGAGACATTTTCACAAGTCCCACATTGTAAATCTGATGCTTGCTTATTTAAAAGGCCATATCCAAAGGAGATTGAATTTTGTTAATTGTACAGTTTCCTGGATTCGACTCATACCAATACCAGACAGACTTAAAAATCAAGAATATTTACAAGATACCTAATTATAAAATCATTAAAGCAAATGAATTCATTGAGTGCTATTTTAAGAAATTGTCCACCACACTGAAAGTAGTTGGGCAAATTCCTGTAGTGTAGAAATAAATTTGGGCACAGCCTAAATATCTGTGGGCCTCAGGGAGTCTTAAATCTTTTTTCAAATAATAGCATTTATTGGTATGTTTCTAATTATAAAAGTTATTCATGCTTATTTTAGAAATCTTAAAGGGAAAAAAGAAGAAAACAAAACCATCTTCAATCTTACTCATGCCTGAAATCTTGACATCCAAGAAAAAAGCAATTGTGTATCCTATTGAGGGTCCTTTTTCAAAGCAATGACATTTTGAACTAATTGGCACTTGAACTTAAATTACCAATGAGAGTGTATCTGGTAATAGCACCGATTACAATGGCTCTGTACCCTATTTTCTAATGGCAGGACACCCCAACTTAAGATACACTTTTCCTCATTCTTTTTCTAAGTTACTTTATTCAGTTATGAAAGTAACACGTTGGGGGCGCCTGGGTGGCTCAGTTGGTTAAGCGACTGCCTTCGGCTCAGGTCATGATCCTGGAGTCCCTGGATCGAGTCCCGCATCGGGCTCCCTGCTCGGCAGGGAGCCTGCTTCTCCCTCTGACCCTCCCCCCTCTCATGTGCTCTCTGTCTCTCTCATTCTCTCTGTCTCAAATAAATAAATAAAATCTTTAAAAAAAAAAAAAAGAAAGTAACACGTTGATTATGGAAAATTTGGAGGATGTTAAAAAAAAAATCGCTCTTCATTATCCCTGCTTCTTCTCAAGATAAGCACTGCTATTGATATATTTTCACCCAGTCCCAAAGCTTTTCTTTCTCAGTTCAGCAGGTGGTTTCCTAGGGATGGATTGGCACAGGTTGTCTTAGAAAGGCAGGCAAATTTGACAATGACAGGCCATGAACTAGGGTTGGGCAGCCAAGAACTGTGTGAGGGAGGAGTTTCCAACAACTGTGTGCTCTGGGCAGGAATTTGTGGGTGGGGTGTCTAGGAAGGGAAATGAAAAAGCTCTGTTCCATGAAAGCAAATTCAAATGTTTTGGGTGCCGAATGATCTGTCTATCCACGGCTCAGATTTGCTAACAGTGCTTCTTTGGTAGAGAGAAGTGGTGCCAGGTCCTTATTCCAATGTGTGCTCCACCATGATGTGGTTTTTATCTCCCTGTCAACTTGTGAGAACAACCAACCCAGCAAATAGAATTGAGCACGTAGTAGGTCCTACATAAATGCTTATGGAGCACAACCGAAGACCTTGAAACTTATCATCTGGACTGCAACCTCACTTAAGCAAACCAAATTATTTTTGTCAATGACCTGTAACTGAACTTATTTAAAGGATATATCTTTTAAGCCAATGTGGACATAATTCAATATGCCCTGAACGAAGTGATGATGATGATGCTAGTGGAAACAGAGGAAATGTGAAGGCCAAGAAGAATTATCCAGTCAGCAAAGCATTATTTTTTATCTCAACGAATATCTACAAATACATATCTCTAAGTGCATATGTACAAATAAAATTTTCTACAAAAATGTCTTGGGCTGTGGTGCTGATGGTCCTATTTTTAGAAAAAAAAATAAGAGGAACTGAAAATGTGAAAAAAATAGAGAATGTTAGCTACCAAGAAATATGTCCAAGAAATAGAAAACTATAATGAGAAAAATGCTACCTTTATACATTAGCAGAAATCTTAGTTTTGCTTTCATGAATTTTAAAGTTGTGTGGATTTGACTCACCTGATCTCATTAGCATCTCACTTCTCCTTAGGACTTTAGATGATATGCAAATAATCTACTTGAAATAAAGACCAGTGGACCACATGTTTGGAAATTTTATTTTTTATACCTTGGAAAATTCCTTTAATGTTTAGGAAGTGTCAGTTGTGGCTATTGTCTACTCAGCATAGAAAATAGAATCTGTGAGTGTTCGTCTGCTTTAACAGATGCTCTTTATAATCTCTGAGGTCCTGAAACTCAGAGGGTCTGTGTTTCTGAAAGGGTAGCCCAGACACCACCTATGTCAGAATCACCTAGGCCCTGATCAGCATGCAGATTCCTGGGGCCCACTCCCGAGCTGGTGAAAGAGAATATTTAGCTGCGGAGTCCCAGAAATCCAACTGACGCTTATGCACACCAGAGTTTGAAAACCTGGGGTAGGTAAATGGTAAGAGGTATTTGCTTAAAGATGTGGGTAAGTCCAGAAGAGAAGGGATGGAGTACACAAGGTCCTTTCACCAATAGGGGTCATTCACTCTTTGGTCTTGAATTTGGTTCTTTTTTTTTTTTAAGATTTTATTTATTTATTTGAGACAGAATGAGAGAGCGAGAGAGCACGTGAGAGGGGGGAGAGTCAGAGGGAGAAGCAGGCTCCCCGCCGAGCAGGAAGCCCGATGCGGGACTCGATCCAGGGACTCCAGGATCATGACCTGAGCCGAAGGCAGTCGCTTAACCAACTGAGCCACCCAGGCGCCCCTTTGAATTTGGTTCTAAAGGCTAAGAGATGGATAACAAAGTCTGCATGAGGAGGATGAGCTGGTATTCAACAGAGGAGAAAACTGGAGGTCTCTTCTCCAATGGAGGAATCGCTCTTTTGGGCACTGTACTAATGATAATAATGATGAATGCCATCTTTTGATACGTCTTTGTGTTCTGCATTTCCACATGCAACTGTAGGGCCTCCATTGTATCCTCTCAGTAACTCAGTGAGACTGGCTCATCTTTATTTTATTGATGAGGTCCCTGAGGCTCAGAGAGATTACATTTCTTGGACTGGGTCTTCTTTCTAGTACATTGTGGGGATGGTACCTCTGATTCCAGAAATGGGGGGGCTTAGCCTCCCAATCCACAGTGTTTCCACAACTTTTATGAGCCTCAACTTTGAGAGCACCTCCCAGGGAAAAAGCTTTAATGGAAGCATTCTCCCCCTCTGTTGTGCCTCCCTTGGATCCGGATTGAGCAGCTGGTGTCACACATGCCACGTTGGGACCCAGTAGCCTTATCAAAAACTATAAGCGGAAAAATCCCAACACTGTTTTCATTCCCTATTGCTCTCCAGGTTCGGGAGCTTGCTATTCTTTTAAGTCACGATATAGAGTGAGATCTAAATGCCCACTGTGGGTGAAGATATGTTTCTAAGTTAAAACAAATCTATAAGAATGCCAAGAGTGTTCTATCTCTTGATCTGGGTACTTGTTATATGGATAAATCCAATTTGTGGAAATTCAGCAAACCGTACACTCATGTACTATGCACCTTCCTATTTGTACATTACACATCGTTAAAAAAAGAAAATAAAGCTGTAGTCTTATATTGAATTCAGCAACTTAGCTGCTGAAACTCACCTCCTCTCTGCCATCTTCCATTGATCCCCACCCCACCCCCCCTTCATTTCCAAATCAACAAACGGTTTCTGGTGAGAAAATGGTAAAGTAATTGTTCCAACAACTGCCTATAGAATTATTTGTTAGACCAGACTCAGAATAGGAGTTAACCCTGGTGAGGGAAATAGTCTGTTTCCTTGTTGAATCCTTTTCATCTCTTGGTTTCAGTAATCTTAAAAGTTTCGCACATTTTTCTATTATGTTAACACATTGTGTACTGAACAGGCAGGCCCAAAGCATCTTGAATGTGCTTTAAAATTTTTGCTTAAGTAACCTCACAAGACTCCCACATTCTTTAGTTCTGCCTGTATTGAGAATCAGTGGTTACTTTTAAGTTTTAATAAGTTTCACATGTCTTGTAGTGAAACTGTGTTTGGTTAATTCCAACCTTTAATTAGTAGCCTCTGGATTGGTGTATACCAGACACGGAGATGTTATTAGTGTGAACTGAAAGCTATGTGTGTTACTCTATAACAGATCAAAACAAACCTTGTGTGCTCTGACAGCATTAAACCCCACTGAGGCCTGACCAGGATATGGTTTTCAGTTGTAAAAGAAAATTGTAATTCACAAGTCCTTGCCAGATGTTGTACCCCAATACCTCAGCTTCATTACATCTACCCAGAGTAGGTGGTCATAGGAGGTTCAGCCAAAGGGACTTGGTCTGGTTTCTTAATCATTTAAAAGTTAGATTTATTCAAAATATTTAAATGGACATATTGGTGCATCTTGGGTTTTTTTTTTTTTTTTTTTGAGCGTTTTCAGTTTTAAAAAAAACATTCAGGATATAAATAATACTTTCCAGTATAGGAGGCAGCTTTGAAATCTTCACATGTAACAGAAGTCCTAGCTCTTGACAATGTTAAATCAAGAAGAAAACTTTCATCTGCAATATGTAAAAAGATGCTAAGATAAAATAACTGGAAATGAGCACACTTGAATGAAAACACAGATTTAGGAGCTGATATCTGTTTTAAGAAGTAAACAAAAGAGTTTCGAGATTTTCCTTATCACAGATCCATACAACACTGTGATACCACCAAGGGCAAAAATCACAGAAACGTCACAAGGGGGACCAAGAGAAAAAGAGCCAATGTATTTTTAAAAACTAGTTTGATTGGCAGTGGCCTCGGACGTGTTGAAAGGTATTAGATAAAGTTCAAACACTAATGCACATGGTGTGTTTACAAGTGACTCACATGGTTAGGGCGAGGCTAGAGACTCTTCTCATCTCAGAGCTCAGGGCAGGACTCTGAACTCCTGGCCTTCTGGGCAGTTTGCACACTCTTTCCCAGATCATTGTATTATAGGACTTTAGCAAAATACCCATTTTGTAACTTACATTTCTCATATCCTTTTTTTAACTGTTAGATTTGCGAATGTTTTCTTTGGTTAGACAACTGGTCTTATTCTAATGCTTGTTTCAATATAACTTCAATAGAATTTCACAGTAATATATAATGCAGATGGTAGGGTATAGTAGTAGCTTTCACCTTACAAGCAAATCATATTTTATCTGGCTATAACTATAAACAGTTATTCTTGAGGGAATGTTGTAGCAAGATTTTTTTTTTCAATGAGATTTTACTGTAGTAAAGGTCACTGTTAAGTTCCAATGATTTAAAATGTAAATTATAACATGTATATATATATATATTTTTTTCCCTATAAAGAAATAACTACAGAAAGCAACTCCAAGGTATTCTGGTTGTATACATAATTTTGACACTAAGTTCCCTGTTGACTAATTTGAAAGATACCATTATGTTTCTTTCCTTTTAGAAGCCCCTGATTGCCTATCATTGACGAAAGAGCAACATTTTAAAATGTGGTAGAAGGAAGTTCTTTTAAAGAAATTCCCCTCTCTCTTTTCACACATCCTTGAACTTGTGAGGAACCAAATAATCACATTTTTGAGAAAGAGTGTTTTCTTTCATCAACACCAGGAGCAAAAGATTTTTTTTTTTAAGCTGGCTTTTAGGATCGCCAGTGCTAATTTGTGTGTGTGAACTAAGCAATAAAACCACACAGGCAAACCTGAACTAGGTTCTGAGGTTGGAGAATAAATTTGAACCTTCTTTGGAATTTTTCCTTTTGGCTTGTTTGCCTCTCCAGATACAAACCACAGAAGCGGAATTTGTTGCTCTTCATGCTGTGTATAAATTGTTGTTGGCACCGACTTTTTGAATGATATTATCCTCTAAGCATCCTTCAGAGGGCTAAAGTTCTACTCTTTTCTCTCCATTTTAAATGTAAAAATTTCAACTCTAAGAACTAACAAGATCCAAAGGTCTCATGGATTATCATGTTTTCAGAGTTTTCATTAACAATTCATTTTGGAAAAATTTCCCCTTTTTCATGTTAAAATAGGTAGATAGTGAGTTATTCCTTTTTTTTTTTTTTTTGGCCTACCATGAAAAAGATTTAATCATTGTTTATATTTTTAATAGGACTCTGTCTTCGAACTAAGAAAATTATATCTTATAATTAGTAAAATCTTATTTCATGAAGACTGATAAATATCTGGTTCTCTTGACCTTTATTATTAGGATTGTTAGAAGTTTTAATTGCCACTAAGTTTTTGTAAAAAAATAAAAATTGATGTGTTGTAATTTGAATTATCATTTTATTCATACAAAAACATATAGGAATGCCTCCTTACTTGTTGAATGTATGTGCATATATATTTGTATAGAACAAACTTTCTATTCTCTTTCTACCTATTTGGAATGAAAATGGCAATCATAATTATAGCAGAGGATTTAAGATGGAAAGACCTGGTTTCAGTCTTCATTCTGCCTCATACTAGTGGTAAGACTTTAGGTAAGTTCCTTAATTAATGTATTTATTTAAGAGAAAGTGAGAGAGAGGGCGAGAGAGAGCGGGCACATGAGCAGGGGAGGGACGGAGGGAGAGGGAGAAAAAGAATCTCAAGCACACTCCCCCACTGAGCGCAGAGCCCGACTTGGGGCTTGATCTCACAACCCTGAAATCATGACCCCAAGACTACCACCTGAGCCAAAATTGAGAGTCAGATGTTCAACCGACTGAGCCACCCAGGTGCCCCAGGTTCCTTCATTTCTTTGAGCCTCAATGTACTCACCTCTAAAAAGGAGGAATTAATAATACCTACATCAAAGACTGTTGTTAGAGAATGTTACCATATTACCAACCAGGGATAAGTATCTATATAAGTAGTTCTCCTATTAGGAAGTAAATTGCCTAAGACAAAGAAGAGATAGTGCTCAAGAGACAGTCTTTGGAATTAGACAATTCCAGAGTTCAAAACCTAGCTCTGTGTGTTATCATTAACTTTGGCAAGGCTTGACCATTTTCTTTATCTTTCTGGCTCTCAGATTCCTCACCTATAAAAAAAGGGATAATAAACTTACCTCAAGGGGTTACCAACAGGATTAAATGAGGTAATATATACATTGAGTGATTAACATAGTGCCGGGTACTTCGTAATTGCTCAATACATAGTAATAGAATATTATTACATTTGTGTCTTTGCCAATGGTAATCACTGTAAGTTCTCCTTGGGTAATTATAATTATTACTCCTTTTCTAAAAAAGATTTATTTATTTATTTTAGAGAGCGAGAGAGACAGAGAGGATGAGTGGGAGGGTCAGAGGAAGAGGGAGAGAGAATCCCAAGCCGACTCCCCGCTGAGTGGAGCCTGGGCTTGATTTCATGACCCTGAGGTCATGACCTGAGCGGAAACCAAGAGTCCGTGGCTTGACTGACTGCGCCACCCAGGCGCCCCTAATTATTACTTCTTTTAAGGATGACTTGTCAAGCTTTTATATCTGAGTGTATCTATACAAATGAAGTAGCTCAGTAAAGATTTGCTGAGTGAATATACATAACCTTTGCCAATATGGAATTTTTAAAACGTACTTTGTATTACCTAGCAAATGCTCAGCCTTTTAAAAATATTTTCATAGGACAGTTATCAATCAAAGCATATCTACATAAGCTTCCAATTATTATTTCACACAAAACTTCAGACACAGATACCTGTAACTGTTCTTTGTTCAAGGACTTTAGCTTAAGATAGGTCTTTAGCCACAACGTAATTATCTTTATACAGTGTTTCCCCTTGCTATTAATGTCAAAGCCCTATGCACCCTATGGGGACTTCTCTTAAGACTCGAGAAATCCAGCAGCACTCTAGCTGTCCAACAACTTTAGAGACCAGCTAAAAATGTTTTTCACTGAAAAACACTGTAAAAGAACATTTTGACAGTCATGTTAATTTTCCACAAAACAAAACACAAAAATCTCGATTTTCTGTGATATAGATCAAACTGAAAACAGTCCACAAATCGTTCCCAAATCTTAGCCCCCTCCTCTGTGTTAACTTCTGTCGCCCTGAGAAGTCCCAGTAGCTGAGGAGTGGAATGCCCGCAACCTGTTGTGTGCATAAGCTGTCAACAGACAGTGAGATAGCCCAAGGGTAAACAGTAGAAGGACGAGGTCTTGGAGGCATGGCTACTACACATATTAAGCGATTACGCCTTGGAATTTCCACTCTAGGTTCCTGTTGGAGGAAGCTCTTTCCTGAAACTGACAAGGACGCCACTACCGCCCGGACCCATGGCGGCTTTTCCGGGATTCTCCCTGGTGGAGCTCAAGGTCTTTTTTCACATGCCTGGGAAGTTAGAAGCTTTGACAGAGGAAGGAGGGGAGACGCGAGAGAACGTAGGGGTGTCTCTGAGACCCGCGGGTGCGGGGAAGCAGATGCGGGCAGCAGATTTCATTAGCCGAAGCAGTCTGGTATCTGACTCAGCTCGCGGTGCAAAGCCCCCTGCAGACACTGCCCCGCTTCTCAACCTTCTCAGGAAGTTTTCTTTTGATCGGCAGACCCCCCGGAGACTCCCAAATCATGCCATTTTGCCTCTGCACATGCTTCTCCTTCTGCCTGGAAAAGTCCTCATCCTCCTCTTGGGGGACCTGCTGTCGTTTCAGGACGGCTCAAACATCACCTCCTCCATACAGAAAGCCTGCGTCCCCTCGGCACACCCCCACGCACCCCACGTGGTGCTGGGGCTGCTCCTCGTATGTTGTAGGGATGTTAACCGCCGGCCCCCTTACTGTACTGGTCAGCGCTTTATGTCTCTCTCCCGCTGTCCCCCTGAGTTGGGCTCACGTGTGATTCTTTTATGCTCAACACACGGCATAGCATCTGGCAGAAGGAAGTCCCCGATTTCACCTAAAGAAGGGAATATAAATGTGACTTAAGCAGCCTTGGTTTGCATTTTAATTATGTAGTTGTTTTATAAGGGAGCTTAAGTGCAATGGCCTTTTAGGAAGTTTTAATCTTGAATATATATATATTTTTTAAAGATTTTATTTATCTGACAGAGAGAGACACAGCGAGAGAGGGAACACAAGCAGGGGGAGTGGGAGAGGGAGGAGCAGGCTTCCCGCTGAGCAGGGAGCCCGATGTGGGGCTCGATCCCAGGACCCTGGGATCATGACCTGAGCCGAAGGCAGAAGCTTAACGACTGAGCCACCCAGGCGCCCCTTGAATATTGATTGGGAGATGAAAAAATTAATTTTTAAATGTAAAGAACTAATTGTAGTGATATTATTAGGTGCATTTTTTAAAAAAAGATTTTATTTATTTATTTGACAGAGAGAGACACAGCGAGAGAAGGAACACAAGCAGGGGGAGTGGGAGAGAGAGAAGCGGCTTTCCGCGGAGCGGGGAGGCCGATGCGGGACTTGATCCCAGGATCCTGGGACCATGACCTGAGCCAAAGGCAGACACTTAACGACTGAGCCACCCAGGCGCCCCTGTTAGGTGCATTTTGAACAACAACAAAAAAGTTTTCAGAATTCGACAAGCTAAAGGAATGTGGGATTCAGCAAAATTTAAAATAACATATATTTAAACTCCAGGTTTTATCAGAACCTAAGATATTGTGTTTTGTTTCCTTACCTAACTTTTAAGTTCCTTAGGGGAAGAGAGAATACTTGTGTTTCTATTTCCTGCAAGTAGGCACAGAGCTCGATAGGTAGTTAATGCTGGGGAAATGACACCACACACACACACACACACACACACACACACACACACACACTCACTCCACATCTTGAAAACCAACGGAAAGCCTGGCACGCATGTACAAAAGACATCAGCTTTTCATTGAATGCCATCAAATCTGCAGTTAATTCCTGAGAACCACAGTAAGTGTCCTAGTCTGTGACTGCTTTAGGGCCCTCCCAAATTCCTGGTGGCCCTGTGACTACCATTAGAGAAACATGACCTCAAGAGTGTTTTTCCACTATGGAGCTTACATTTGTTTTTATTTTGTCTTTTAGAAATCCTCTAGCTGCTACCGTACCCCAAAGCTGGTGTGAGGTGCCTGGGCCTCTAGCTGCAGGAAAGATTTCAGCTGTGAGAACTTCTCCAGACAACCTGTTTTCTCTGTGTGGGTGAGGGAGAGAGAGAGCAGATACAAGAATTTCTCCCGTGCAGTGCTGACTTCCTCTGAGGCCCCAGAGAAGCCATTTGAACACTCTTCCTTAGTTCCTCCAGCTGTAAAATGGAACTAATAATGACTGATAATGTATTTCACAAGGTAACTGTGAGGATTAAGTAGTCAGTGTTTCATGGTGGTAGACTCTGAGTATGAAATGTTTCTATAACGTGAAGCTCTGGTGAACCTATTTTTTTTCACATTAATGTTTTCTATTAGATTGGTTTTTCAAGCCCCCTAAATTCATCTAAATACCCAAATCAAGTGACTTGCAAGCAAGACGGTTTAATTTTATATTCAGAATTCCATTCTGTGGCAAAGTTATTTCTAGAGAACAAGGGCATTTACCATTAAGATAAACAATGAGAATTCCTATCCCAGCTATATTGCAACTCTGAGCAGGGCCCTAAATTTCTTTGCTCCTCTGCTTCCTTTCAGGTCCTAAAGCAAACTATCTGTGCCTGACTGACAGGATTGTGAGAAGACAAGGCAACATGCGGTGAAATGTTTTAAGCTCTGTGGTAAATGTGCCAGAGACCACTATTTTACATGTGAAAACTAAGTCCCAGAGAAGCAAATCAGCTTGCCTTAAATGCTGTGCCAAGTGAGCATCAGGAACAACATTCCATGCCCTGGATTACAAACAGGTATATTGGCCTCATCGCTTTCTGAGGAATCACGTGCCTGCAGAGGGAGAGTTTTCTCTCAGAGGAACCACCCTTCCCACTTGGATGATAGTCGGCTTTCTTTTACCTGTTGAACTAGCTTTAGCCTCATTTTAAAAATGGAGCACATTTTTTTTTTTTTTGCCGGCTTGTCTCTCTTGGCCTGCAGGAGAGAAGAGGAGGCTGCTAGGGCTTGTTGCTAAGGAAAAGAGCCTTGTTAGAACATCCAATTGAAGACTTATTATTGGCTGCAGAGAACAGCGTTATATGGCTTGTAGAAATCAAATAAAGTCTTGAGAGGAGGCCAGAAAGTCAGAGAAGCGCTGTTGAATCTCTAGTCCT
Source organism: Neomonachus schauinslandi (assembly GCF_002201575.2). Lineage (NCBI taxonomy): Eukaryota > Metazoa > Chordata > Mammalia > Carnivora > Phocidae > Neomonachus > Neomonachus schauinslandi. The sequence goes on from NC_058407.1 coordinate 50,019,578, forward strand.
GTATGATGCAGAATAAGTAAAGGGGAAATATAAGGTGTAAATTGAGTTGCAATTCCAACCAAGTCAATGCAGTCAGTTGTGATGGCCAAACAACAGATGCATAAAGCCTTAAGGACCCCAAATGTTACAGACTCTGGCTGCTACCCAAACACCCTTGCAGCTGAAATAAAAGAGTCCTGTATTCTTGCAGACACAAAGCTTTAAAGACAAAGCAGCAGACCCTCTTGACTAAAGGGCTTTGCAATGGATATATTGCTAGTAATCTTAAACCTGCTCAGCAGAGACTGGGCAGGCTTGGGAAGCAAACAGGTTTTGTAGAAAGACCGGTTCTGTATAATGCCTACCATGTTCTTGGCACCCAGTGGCCTCCTTGTTATTCCTGTGGGTATTAGCTGTGGAGCACAATAGTACATGGACCCAGGACTCACTGGATGGGGAAGAAAAGAAACTAGCATGACTTCTTCAAGTCCTGCCTTCGAGTTATGCCTCTTTGGGTCTGGGATGAAAGGAGAAGGAAAGATAGGTCAAAAATCATAGCTGGCATTTTTGATTGCCCCTTATACCCCAGGCCCTGTGCTTTGTATATGCACCTTATCTCATTTAACGGATATGACAAATCTATGAGGTTTATAACCTTCGTTTGTTAAGAAGAGAAGTCAGGGGCTCATCCAGGTGAAAGGTAGTGTAGTCATTAGGAGCTTGTGCTCTGGAGTCAGAGCATCTGGACCTGAATCCCGGGTCCCTCCACTTCTGAGCTGCATGACATTGGGCATTGCTGTCTCCTCTATAAAGTGGCGTGAAAACGGTACCTACTACCATTGTGAGGATAACCTAAACGAATAGACACAGTACTCTATAAATATTACTTATTTTTATGACTGCCCAAGGTAGTGAGCACAACTATAAACAGGGGGGTGGTAGAGCCAAGCCTAGAATGCAGGTCTTTCTGAAGTTTAGGGTGACTCTTCCCTTAACCATGTCACTCTACTGCCAATATAAGAGGAGAGGATGCGGCCAGAAAAGGCCGAAGCAATGTTCTGAAGCAGTTTCTAGCTGCTTAGCAATAGGAAAGCACCAGAAAATATTCCTTCCCCACTCCGCCCGCAGCCACGCTCACCACCACCAAGTGTATTTATTTTATTTTTATGATATCCAATTGCTACCACTGACAGCCAAAAATAAGAGGAGCGCAACAGCTTGCATTTACTTTTTTGGTGTTTCACTAAGGATCTCTACTAGTAATGTGCCCCCCCCCCCATTCTTGCCTGTCCTTTGCATCCAGTGCTTCTTGCAACAAGAGGAAAGAGATGGTTTTCCTGGCGTTGTTATGAACTTAGAGCAAATGGCTCTGGGGGAAAAAAATCATCAATTCTATTCAGTGTCTTAAAGGCAGGGGTGTTTAGATGTTGAAAGGGCACTGTCTAACGTGATTTCCTTGATATAACCCTTTGGGCTTGGCTTCAGTTTTGATGAAATGCACAGGAAAGCTCTCATCATCGGCTGGGACACTTACTGCCCTGCTCACAGCCCTGCAAACGTTGTCCGCACAGGGAAGGGAGGAGGAATTGCATTCTCTTACGCTTGCAGCTGCCAGGCCAGCTCCAGTGGCCCCACGTCTGAGGCTCTGTGCGAGTCTCTGTTGGATTTCAAGTCGGGTTTGGACGTCTGTATTGTGACCGGGTGAGTTGTGTAACCCACCAGAGGTTCCGAAGAATAAAGCAGTTATTCGGTTTTTCCTTTTAATCCTGATTTTCATTTTTTAAAAAACATAGAACTCGAAGAAAATGTCCACATGACTGTATTCAGAGGGTTTTCAGGTTTTAATCTGGAAACCTGGGATGGTGCTGGTCCCGCCGGCAGGAGCTTCTGCTCCACCAGTAGGTGAGAAAGAGCGCTGTGGGAGTCCCGCTGTTAGGATGGTGCAGGCAGGCCGGGAGGGGCTCCGCAGCCAGTGGGACCTCCTCTCTGCGGCAGGGAGCCTCACTGGGTTCTGCTGTAGGCGGGCCCTGCTTGGCCTCGGACTCCATACGGTAGAGTTCCAGCAAAGATCTCCCCCTCCTTGGGTGGAACCGGGATCTAAGGGGTTGAGTTACTGAAGGCTTTGATGCCTCGGTGGAGTGCAGGACGTTGACCCTTGCCAGCGGACCGCAGAGAGCACCAAGAGAAGCGGCCGCCTAGTCTCTGGGTGTGTGGAGACCGCTTTACCTACCCGCCCCCCACCTAGCGAATGTTCACGAGCACACACCCTGGGCCGCGTGGGGTTTTCACTTCCGAAGGAACTAGCCCATCTCCAGCTGACGCACTGCAGGGGCTCTAGGTCAGGTGTGGGCGTTCCTCTCCTCTTGGATGGATGTGTTCATCGGCCAACTCGGCGCGTGCTATCCCACACCTGGAATCATTCAGTCCAGACTCCGGCCCATCTGGGACCTCCCTTCCGCAGGACTGACACTGAATATGCCCCGGGGCAGAGCACTCCCTCCTGTCAGGGTGCCACACAATAGAGAAGCTTTAGGCTGGGTCGAAAGCTTCTTGAATGAAAAAGGATAGACCCGTAAGGTTGACCAGCTGTTATTCTGGCCTAGTATCCGATTTGCTATCATGTTGGATGTGGCTTCTCTTTCTGCTTTTACTTGTTAGCTGGGAGTATGTGTGGGCTGATGTGCTAAGGTTAATGTTACTACATTTTGTAGTAAGCTTGATCAAAGAGTTTTGCTTGTTTGTTCGAGGGAACTAATACCTAAATGAAACAATAGAGTCATCTATGCATCGTTCTTAGGTATACTGTTTTCACTGCCAGTCTTGCTGGGGAGGGGATGGAGGTCTAGGACTGGAGGCTACTAGGAAAGCAACTTCTTCCCCTATTTTTTTTTTTTCTTCTTCTACAAGTGTGAAAAGTCACTTCACATGGGGGGGAAAATGCTTGTTTGTCCCCTGGAGAAGTTACCTACTGGATAATCAAGACTTGTCTCAGGTACAGTTGCTTTCTGTAAAACATGTTGCTTCCTATCAGAGACCTGTATACAGAGACACACTTGTGCTCGCTGCCTTCTTACCTCCCCAGACCTTTTAAGTACTCATCTCTGAGTTAGATGTTGCTGATTCCCATACTGCAAGAAAATGTTTTGAAATTGTTTTTCTTATCAAGGGGTGATAGACATCATGCAGCCCATTTAGCCGTGGAAACAATGCTGCTAGTCAGAGTTGCTCTTAGTTCCAGGTTTTTCATGTTAACGTGGTCTGCGTAGTAAAATCCTTGCCAGTGAAGGGAGGTCCAGATTTGTGGCATGGCCCATAACACACGTACGTTACTGAGACCACACACAGATTAAAAAGATAAAGGCACACATTGTTTTTGAGCAATGACCCGTGTGCCAAAAATGAGGTTTCACCCACAATAGACCAGAAGAATGTAAGACTTTGGTCTCAGGGTATCAAAAGTTTCCTTTTCTCTTGTAGTCTGCCTTTTAAAAGGGTGGTAGGACAACATTTTAAAATTCTTTTGATTATTCTAGTTTCGCTATTTATAGCTGAAAGAGAAATAAAGAGCATCTCCTTTCCACTGGCAGCCACGGCAAGGTAAGGAGCAACACGCTGTAGGGCTCAGACCTTTGGCTCTGGAGCCAGACTGCCTGGCCTCATTTCTGGATGACCCACTGTGTAACTTTGGGCCTTGGTTTCCTGTAAAACAGAAATAATTACTGTACTTTTGCATGAATCAGCTGAGATAATAGAGGTAGGGTGCTCAGCTAGACCCTAGGAAGGTTTCAGTTACTTGCCGTGAGAACAGTAAAATCTTGTCCTAAAACTATCAGCATGCTCCAGAAATCAAGTTGCATAAAATACAGGTCAATTGACTCCAACATTATTAAATAATATATTTTCAGTCAATCAGTAATGTTGCAAAAAGCACAGAGAGGGCAAGCTAGGACAACTGACCACTCACTGAGCCAAGAAGGTCCTTGAAGAGGACACCTCTTGAATGCATCCTCTTCCAGGAAATTAAAGCTTTTTCTATCCACCTACCTCTCAGTCCCTTACAGAATTGGGGTATTGTACAGGTGTAATCACAGTTTGTCTGAATTGGTATAATGGGGGAGAGGAAACTTTATTGAAGGTGTTACTTGTTATTATTAGGTAGAGGTCTTGGACTGGCTTTAAGCCCTTTTAATGGATGGCTGCTGGCCCTGGAGGCACATTAGATCACCCAAAGAGCTTTAGGACATACAGCTTCCTGGTCCCAGGACAGAAGCAGCAAAATGTAGTCACCCAGACTTCAGATCCTGTCTCCATTGTTTTTAGCCGCTATGACCTTTGACAAGCTATTAACTTCTCTTTTTCCTAATCTGTGCGATGGGGTTGTTGTAAGAATTAAAGATAATGTATTTAAAACTGAGCATAGGGCGCCTGGGTGGCTCAGTCGGTTGAGCGACTGCCTTCGGCTCAGGTCATGATCCCAGGGTCCTGGGATCGAGTCCCACATCGGGCTCCCTGCTCTGCGGGGGGCCTGCTTCTCCCTCTCCCGCTCCCCCCGCTTGTGTTCCCTCTCTCGCTGTGTCTCTCTCTGTCAAATAAATAAATAAAATCTTTAAAAAACAAAACAAAACAAAAAAAAACTGAGCATAAATCTTGGTGTGTAGTAGGTGAGAAATAAATACTATTTGTTAATAACCTATTTTCTCTAAGAAATCCCAGGCTGAAATGTCCTTTACCTCCACTGAGCTCAATTAGAGAAATTTTGCCTTGAAATAGAGTCTTGGGTAAGAACTGGTGAAGGCCTCTTGTTTTACAAATGAGAAAACTAAAGCACAAAAAATTCCTCAAGTTTACACAACTAATAATAGAACTCACACCCAAGTCTCCTCTTTGTCCATTGCTTTTCTTCCTATTCCACAGTTCTGAATCACATGATCTCTGAGGTCCCAAATTCTGGCCCTAGACACCAACTCCGGACTTATATTTTCCTAGTCCCTGCCTGCCTTTACCTTATGGTGCAGCAATGCCAAATTGTTACTTCCTGATACTCATGCTTGTTGTCTCTCACCTATTTCCTTTGACCAATGTGATCATTCTTGCCTGAAATTCTTGCCTCTTCTTGTCTTCGTTTTCTCCTAACTACACTAACTCCTGCTTCTGCTCATGAATGATTAACTACTACAGCACTTGCCATCTCACTGTAAACAATTAGAAATCAGACAAAAGGTCAGATATTAGACAAAAGGTTTATCCCCATGAGTAGGAAAGCAAATGAGGTAAGCCCTATGACTGCCATAGCTTACTGCTCGGAGAGAGTTTTCAGGCCACTTCCCAGGGTGGGGAACCAGAACAGGGTCTGGTGGTCTCACAGAGTTGAAGAGGCAGAGATCAAAGTCTGGGAAGAACAAGGAGGCTAGCCTTGGCAAGGCATATTACCAGAAAGGAGGGAGCTAAATGGAAAGGGAACTGTGGAGATCTGCAGAGTTCACCCCAAATGTTTGGCTGAATATTATCATCTGCACATGCATGTGAAGAAACTACCAAGACTGGGCAGAACTACCCAGAATGCACTGGGCTAAATAATACCTGGAGCTCACAAAAGACTGGCAAGAGTTTGCGTTTCCACCAGCCTGAGTGGAGAAACTTCAGAATACTTCAGGCACTGGATAGAGTCCTCAGAAAGGTCATGCCTTAGTAAGGGATTACGTTACTCCTAGAATAAAAGCCACTGTGAACCCACCATAAAAAGCTTAAAAGTAAGGCTCTCAGGGATCAAACTGAACTGCCATAAAATCCAATGTTCTTTTTTTTGGTTTTGCTTTTTGTTTTAATGTTCTTGATAGGTTTTTTTTTTATTATTATGTTATGTTAATCACCATACATTACATCATTAATTTTTGATGTAAATCCAATGTTCTTTAAAGGAAGACAATAAAATCCAGCACCCAATGAAATAAAATTCAATATGTGAAATTCCAAAAGTAATTACTAGACAGGCCAAGAAGTGTGAAAACATGATTCATAACAAGAGAAAAATTAATCAATAGAAACAGAGTCAGAAACGACAGAGATAATTAGTAGACAAGGACCTTAACAGGACCATTTCAAAGCTTATTCTTATGCTTGAGGATGTAAACAAAAACATAAACATAATGAGAGGAGAATGAAAGATATAAAAAAAAGACCAAAACATAACCTGCAGGGATGAAAATTTATGGAATAAAAAAATAGAATAGTTAAGATTACCAGCATATTAAATGATGCAGAAAAAAAAAGATCACCATACCTGAAGACACAGTACCAGAAACTATCTAAAACGAAGTGTAGATTTAAAAAAAAGAAGCTACTAGGGGCACCTGGGAAGCTCAGTGGGTTAAGTGTCTGCCTTCGGCTCAGGTCATGATCCCAAGGTCCTGGGATCGAGCCCCACATCGGGCTCCCTGCTCGACGGGGAGTCTGCTTCTCCCTCTCCCTCCGCCGCTCCCCCTGCTTGTGCTCTCTCACTGTCTGTCAAATACATAAATAAAAAATCTTTAAAAAAAAGAAGACTAAAAACAAAACCCCAAACAAACGCACACCAACAGAGCCTCAGTGAACTCTGGGATTATATTAAGCCATATGTATGGTTGGAGTCCTAGAAATGTGTTTCAGGGAAATGAAAACCCTATTTGAAGACACAGTGGCTGAAAAGTACCCACATTTTATGAAAGTATAAACCCACAGAGCCAAGAAGCTCATCAAACTACAAGCAAAAGTAACATAAAGAAAACCACACCAAGACACATCATAATTAAATTTCAAAACCAATGCCAAACAGAAAATTTAAATAGCAGCTGGAGGAAAAAAGATACATTTTGTACAGAGGAATGAAGATAATTTCAGCAAACTTCTCATCATAAACCATGCAGGTCTAAAGACAATAGAATGCTATCCTTTAAGTGCTGAAAGAAAAAAACCAACCTAGAATTCTATACCCAGCAAAGATATTTTTCAAAACTGTAGGCAATATAAAAACCTTTCACGTCACTATAAAAAATGTTAAAAGAAGTTCTTTCAGCAGAAGGAACTGATGATACCAGATGGGAATTGGGATCTACAGAAAGAGATGAAGAGCAATCCAAATGGTGAATATGTGGGCAAATATTTTAAAAAATGAAGTTTTTGGGGGGTCATTTTTTCATCTCTTCACATGTATTTATTTCGTTCATTCATTTGCTCTTTTTTTTTTTTTTTAGGGAAAGAGTGAGAGTGAGTGAGAGAGTGAGCAGGGGGAGGGGCAGAGGGAGAGAGAATCTTAAGCAGGCTCCACACCCAGCATGGAGGCTGACTGACACAGGGCTGAGATCATGCCCTGAGCCAAAATCAAGAGTCAGATGCTTAACTGACTGAGCCACCCAGGCACCCTGGCACATGTATCCATTTCTCTAGGAAGAAATTCTATACTTCTTCACCATCCTTCATTGGGCCAAACTCAACACCCCATACAGTCCAGATTGATAAGGTAAATGAGTGAAGCCTGTGTATGATTAGGTCAATAGTGAGGACAGTGGTAAACTAGACCATGAATATCTCATCCAAAAGGAACATCCATTACTCAGCTTCAGTTGATTGTTTCTGGAAAGAAATTGAGCATTTATCTTATTTTATTGTTGACCTTTATTTTAATGTTGTCGACTAATTAGACTAAATCCAAACCCAAAGTCCCTATATATATTTTATACCCATGGGCTATATTTGGCCTTTGGGTCATCAGGATACAACTACTGTTCAGAAATTCTTCACTTGCGCTCTTCAAATACTCATTGGGTATCTCTGTTATACTTACGAAAGTATATTCTAATTTTTTTGTTGATATATATGTCTTCCCAACTAGATTAAAACTGGTCGTGGGAAAGAACCATATCTTACTTATTTTTATATTCCAAGTGATTAGTACATAGCCTGGCATAGGAAGTGCTTAACATGTGCTTGTTAAATTGGAGGTCACTGTAATATATTATTTATACCAATGAGCTCATCTTACATGCAGCTCAGAGAACTGGGGGAAGATTTAGGAGTTAAGTACTTGACTAAAATTTTGGTAGAGTACTCTGGGAATGCATCACAGTAATTTAATTTACTTTCTTTTATTCAGTTGATAAGTCTATGTTATCCCTATGGTGGAAATGTTTGTGAGAATCACAGGTATGAGGGTTAAAGCGATGTGGTATTTTGGTTGCTGCAGTCTTACCTTAATGCCTTTGCTTTGGGGGAAAAACAAGAGGCCACAAAGCTTGTCCTTAATCTTCTGCTAATAACTGCTCATACTTCTCCTAATATAATTTCACAGAGATGTATGTCTTACTGGGCTACTTTCTATCTAAGCATGAATGGAAGTATAGGTGGGATGTCTCCTTTTATTCATCCCCAGGTTTTCTTTTTAGCCGCCTTCTCTACCTACCGAGCACACCCTTCTACACACATAGATTTCACCTTATTATGCACACCTTGGTCTCACTATTAAAAAAACCAAATTGACAATGGGCACCAATTTTTTTTTTTTTTTGGAAGCTACTCCAATGTCAGGGCAGTAAAAATACAATATTGATGGTCGTCAGTGCACTGAGTTCTTATTACATGTCGGGTGGATGAAATCATGTTATTTAATGCTCACCATAATCCTACATGATAGTACTTGATCTCTATTTCACAGTTAAGAAAACTGAAGCCCAAGGTTTCACAGCTCACATATTCAGAAATTAGATTCTGTGTTCTTACTTTCTATGCCCTGGTACCTCAAAGCATCATCATCACATCAATATCTGTTAGAAAGGTAGTCCCTCCAGTCCCACTCCAGACCTACTGAGTCAGAACTTGCATTTTAGCATGATCCCAGGGGAATCGTATGCATATTAACATTTGAGAAACGTTGGTCTACGTGATACCCCTTTCTGTTGGGGACACATCCTGATAGTGCCCAAACTCTGTGGCTGGAAGCCCCAGTACTCTTCCTAGTGTGTGCAACTGTCTCTTCAGGATGATTTAAACAGCAAAGGTTTTGTTGGTGGAATTCCATTGTGGTGACATGAATACTCACCCCAAGATCTCTCCCTTCCTTTCATCCATCATCGTATTTCACTTTGCAATTTTGGACACAGCTCAAAGATGTGAACAAGAAGAGCTGGGAGGTTTGCAGAGAAATGTATGAACCATGGGGCTTGCTTGTGACACTGGGACCCTAAACAATGTATGGTCTTAATTTCTGATTGACGCTGGAGGGCCACCGGAATACTAATTTCTCTCCGTGGCTGCTTCTGTCACTCTACAGTCCATTGGGAAGTCCTCTGGATGGGAAGGCAGGGGAATCTTCCCAGGAAGCACCCTTGAAGCAAGAGTCTGAGCAGAACTGGAGACATGGAAGTAGTTATGGCTGCAGAGGTACATGGATGGTAATAACTTTATTAAAGCTTATTTTTTACATTGCTGCTATCCACAAACAAATGTCTAACCATTATGTACATATTTTACGGGGCCCAAGAGACCAGAGGACTGATTTATGGTAAAAGTGGGCTCTCAAAATACTGCATGAGGTCAAAGTTGTTGGATTGTCAATGAAAAATAATTTTTCCAGTTAAAGGATCTCATACACATTTGCTTTGATATGGCAGTGGTGACAAAGGATGCTTTTTATGACATTCTTCTAAGGACCATTGTGATGTTAATAAATAAATTATTTATTTCCTTCTTCTCAAGAGCTAGGGCGTCTCCAAGCTTTTTGTCCGCCAGTTCTGTCTTTGGAAATCTTTTGTCTTCATCACCACACATCTGTGGGGGTCTGAGTTGAGCAGAATGGGCTGCTGTGGGGTGAGGGGAGGAATTCTTTCCCCCTGAGATGTGGTTGGGGCACAAAGTGGGACGCAGGCCAACTTTTCTGCCAACTGTGTATTGCACGGAACTGTAGCTCACTCACTCATGTTGTGGTAACTTTGTTTTTCACATTAAATGAACAGAAACACTTCATAGAAACAATGTCGTTCTGCAGAGGTAGCATGGTGTAGCTGACCAGAGCCCTATCGCTGGGCACTCATCCACGTGGGTGGCAAAGGGACATTTTTCACAGGGTTCCTGCATTCACAGGATTAGAAAGGTATGGGAATAACTTTATCATAGAACCAAATTGCTAAAAGGGGGTACTATCAGATCATCTCATATATTTTCTTCTTCCAAGATAGGTGGACATCCAAATTTTTAGAGATGAGAGGCAGTGAGGTACAGTGAAAAGAATGAGGGTAGGCTGATGCAAATGTTGGAATGAACCTTCATTCTATTATTTATTAACATGACTTTGAGGGAATTGTTCAGTCTCTCTGATTTTTAATTTTCCCGTATTCAAAAAATGAGGAAATAGCCACTTTTGTACTTTTGATCCTTAAGACGTGACTGCAAGTTGATTGTAAGATAATGAAACAATGGATTCAATGGGGAGAGATCCTGTTCCCATGTAAATTTTGCTTTTTAGACACAACATTTGAATGATTTAAATTCTAGCATCTCACTGATGTTCTTTAATTTTATTTTGCTTTGCAATTGAACATAGAGTCAGCTTGGTTAAGTGAGAATCCCACTGAAGTTAAAGACTTATGCACAAATATTGAACTTTGTTTGGGTTGCTTTATCTATAGAAGTTATTTATTGAGGTAGCTACTATTAGCTGTTGCTGCAGAGAATCTTCAAAACTCAGGGGTTTAGTTTATTTCTTTGCTCACACAGAGTCCAAAGGGGCTGATCTTGCCTGGACAGCTCTTTTCCAAGATGGGGGCTCAGGGGTCCTGGTGCGTTTCCTGATATCTTTGCCATCCATTAGGGCCTCCCTGGGAGGCCTCTGGTATATCCACTATATTCAGCTAGCTGATGAGCAAAGAGAAAGGATGAAGAGAATCTCCTGGGTCTTTTTAAGGGCCAGGCCTGTAAGTACATACATCACATCTGCTCATATTCCACTGGGCATAAATTGGTACAAGATCCCATCTAGATGCAAGAAAACTGAGAGATGTGGTTTTCCTGTTTGCTCAGGAGAGAAACAAAATGGTTTGGTGAACCTATCACATTGCATTTGCCTGTCAGCTTTGCTGCCCAAACTGAATCATAGCTGTCAGACAGCGACCAGGGGGTCTCTCAGGAAGTTTGCTCATCAACTGATGTATAAAAGCATGGTTTGGGTATATAGAAAGAAGTTTATAGCTGTCCACACATGATATATGTAATGTATGAAAGTTGTGGAGTATCTGTATATCTATCTCTCAGAGTTACGTCTACTTCTGGGTTGTTACAGAGAGTCAGTGAGATAGTTATGTGACAATGCCTACCACAGAGTTAATATTGACCACTGGTTCTCAGAGCGTGGCCACCAGACCAACATCACTGACATCACCTTGAAACTTGTCAGAAATACAAAATTTGGGTTGCACCCCTGACTGACTGAATCAGAAACCCTCGGGGTGGGGCCAACAATCAGTGTTTTAACAAATCCTTCTAGGTGATTCTGATGTAATGAAGGTTGAGAATACCAGCATAAACCTTGATTTTCTTCTTTTCTTTCAAGGAAGGGGAACATTCTTTTCAAAGGAAATCGATTCTTCCACAGTTTCCTTTAGTAAGCTTTCATAATGATGAATGGATTCCAGCTAGTCTGAAATTTCTTGTATGTTGCCAAACTTGATTCTTCTACAGTTTAATCATATTCATTCTGAGTTGTCCTCATTGAAATAGTAAAACATCTGATCATCACTCTTCCTATGTTTCTCCATCAATGTCAAGACCATTCAGCCATGTGTAAGTCTTTTTTCTTTTGGCTTACTTAAAACCTTTTTTTTTTTTAAAGATTTTATTTATTTATTTATTTGAGAGAGAGAGATAGTGAGAGAGAGCACAAGTGGGGAGGAAAGGGAGAAGCAGGCTCCCCATGAGCATGGAGCCCTATGTGGGGCTCGATCCTAGGACCCTGGGATCATGACCCGAGCCAAAGGCAGATGCTTAACTGACTGAGCCACCCAGGCACCCCTAAACTTTTTTGATATGTCTATCAGTTTCTACACATGACTCAAAACAGATCAACTGCTATTTTCTTTTATCTCTTTAAAAAAAATTTTATTTATTTATTTTGAAAGAGAGAGAGAGTGGGAGAGCAGGGGAAGGGCAAAGGGGGCGGGAGAAGGAGGGGGAAAGAATACCAAGCAGACTCCATGCTGAGCATGGAGCCTGACATGAAGCTCGATCTCATGACCCTGAGATCATGACCTGAGCCGAAACCACGAGTCAGACACTTAACTGACTGAGCCACCCAGGCGCCCCTCAACTGCTATTTTCTTGTGGCATTTTTGTATGTGAAAAATGGAGCATTATAATCACTTCATACCTGAGAAAGTTCCCATTGACTTTTATTTCCCATTCAAAATGAATATTCATTCATTTCTCCAGTGCTTTTTGTCAAATAAGCATTGTATATTATGTGTGAATACCTCAAGAAAACAAGGATTATTTTTTTACAAAATTCAGACTATTAGTATATCCCAATAGCCTACTATTACCTGAAAACTATCAGCCATGCCATCATGACCATTATTTTCTATAAGAACATATAAGTAATACTTGCTGTTATGATCATTATTTATATCAGTAAATTTTTTTATAAAAGTGAATCCTGATGGGTTTAATAACTTGAAAGGTATTGAACTCAAGTGACAAATAGTAAGCCATATAATGGACCACAGTTATTTAACCAGTTTGTAGATTAGTAGCTTTTCTTCTGGAGTGAAACTGAGATCTTCTTCCCTTTCTGCATCTGGTGGAGAGAAAAGAAAGAAACAATGATTTCATGGGTGCATTTGTAGAAGACATTTTTAAAAAAGGGTAGAGTGGAAATATAACCACAAAAAAAGATGGCTTGGAACACTGGTTTGTTTGGGTATAAAGCAGCCTCTCTGGGAAGATCCTGTCAAGATGTTCATCTTATCCTTTCCTTTAATTTTGTCGGCATCTCCTAAGCAGAACTTTCCAAAACCTACCAACTTCTGAGAACAAGTCAGAATTTGTCCCGGACCTGTCTCCTTGAAATGCCTGTAGCATTCAGATCCTTACGAATGTACAGCCAGTGCCTAATGTGGACACTCAGTTTCCCCCAGTCTGATTTGAATTTAGGACTGACTTGCCCAGTTTTAGAAGTGTGGTGACCCAGAGACCTGGGGCCATGTTTCCCTGCCTCCTTACCAATCCACTTATCAGTTTGCTGCCAGACTGTCTTCTTTTGCTCAGTGGATTACTGGTTTATTTTCATTTATTAATGTTAAGAATTCCTTTCAGATGAATTACTCCTTTACACATTCAAATTAGGATTTTCATTTGCCAGTTTTATCACAGTTGGCATAATTAAGGATGTCAAGTTTTTAAAACTATATTGTGACAACATTTAAACTTGTTATGCTTTTGCCTGTGGATGTAATTAAGACAGCATGTTTGGTATCAGTTTATTCTTAAAAAGCAAAGTAAAAGCAGATGAGGTGTATTTATAGATGCATCAGCCAATGAATGGATGAAAGAGAAAAAGAAATTAATGGGGAAACGTCAGCCAGAATGGAGGAGGGACCCACTGAGAAGTTCATTTCCAGACCAACTATTTAGAATTTATTCCAACGACAGCTGTCTCTTGAATTACAGTAGGGAGAAAAAAAAATGACGTTGTAAGACTATCGGGCCTCAAGTTAAGAAGCAGGCAAAGAGTAACATACTTCAAATAAAACTCTGCAGTTGGGGTGGGGGCGCAGGCACAATAGTTACGGTCAGAACCCCACCTTGAGTCATGCCCTCCGACAAAGATTGGGACGCAGGAAAATCTGGGAAAGAAGGAAAATCTTTAGGAGACGTAGGAGCTTTGGAACTTGGTCTTGGCCACTTGAAAGCTGTTTTGATTTGGAGCCAAAAACCCCCATGGGGGAGGGGTGGAGTAGAGAAAAGGGCAGAAGACAAAATTGTAGGATAAAACGCCAACCCAGGGAGTTCAGTATTCAGAACAGACTGAGAAGAAAAATGAATTACAAAACTTAAGGGATATAGATTAATTTCTCTGTCTTCTTGTGAGCCTGCGCCGTACGTTTCCTTGATTGTGAGATGACACACTGAAGTTGTCAGAGATTCTCGGGCATGTGTCTAACATTAGACACAGGTGAGGCAGAACAAATCTGCGGTGTCTTGAGTACATAGAAAGAGGCAGCATCGTGGGAGGAAATATGGTTGCTTGGGTGTCTTATTTTTAACCATCCATATTTCAGAAAGGAGAATGACCTGGACCTAATGAAAGTCCTGTGGTCTGCAGTGTGGGGCTGGGGGGAGGGGGCAAGCAGCAGGGGAAATGGCTTCACCAGTTCTCTTCCCAAAAGAGTCCAAAGGAATGTTTATTAACGACTTAGAAGAAATTTCTTTGGCCGTTCATGGGTAAACAACAAAGCAGAGCTCTTCAAAAATTCAGATTAAAAATATCACTTTTCTAGACAATTAAAATACATGAATAAAAAGTGACTTAATTCAGGAAAAAAGTCCTTGAGGGATTCATGAAGAAATGCTTCTTTTGTTGTGGACGTTTCTCTCTAGATCTTAGTGTGACTGCATTTCTCGTCCATAGTTTTGTTTCTCCATATATCCCTGTGCTTTTTTTCCTCCTTCTCCACCTCAGTGAATTTTATGGATGCATTTTATTGACGTGTGTGACAGGGGCTCTTGGTTTCACGTTTTAAAGAGAGAGAAGAAGATGATACTATCTCTGCATAGAAAAGAAGGGAAGGAGGGAAGGAAGAAGGAACAAAGGAAGGAAAGAAGGAAGGAAAAAGATCAAGGCCTAGCAAATCCAGTTGTTTCAGTCATTTAATCAAACCACTTCTATTTCTGAATAATCTCTTCAGCTGCAACACGTCTGAAGAGATTGAGGGAATGAATTCACAGACTTTCAACCTTCGTTTTTGCCAAGTTAATCATTCTGTTACATAGATAAGGCCGGGATCTATGTTTCTAAAAATTATAAATATATATGTACACACAGAAATATATATATTTGATGTTGTGCATTTAATTCCAAAGGCTATCCCCATCACTTTGTAGTTTATAGCGATGCCTTTCGAACTGCGGTGGCAAAGGCCCAGTTTTAAAATTTCCAATCAGTCATGATTGATATTTTTGTAAAATATAACCACAGTGAATTACAAGAAAAATTAAGTTAAAAAACACCCCAAATCGTGCAGAAGGTAAGCCTCTAATATTTAATATTAGATTTAACGGGCAAAAATTACCTGTCGAATTGCCGTAAAAATTTCTGTTTATTCTCAGTTCCTGTACTTGACTCACTGGAGTGTGTGACCGTCGGCTGAGCGGCCAACACTGTTCTTCAAATAGCATTCGAGTGGTGCCAGTGTAGACAGTCTCGGTGCTGACGAACAAAAGGAAAAGGATAATAGATAAAGTTCAGAGCCATTAAAGAGCTACTGAGATATAGACAGTGAGATAAATTCTGTTATTTTTCAAATAACTTGATTTCATGATGTTATTGTGTATTTTTTTTGAAAGAAAATATATAATTGCCTGGGCACTGTTGGTTTATAAAAATCACTGGAGTGTTTGCTTAAGTAAAATAAACTACATACATGGAGTATCTCTGGTATCACATGGGCCCTGCTTGTACTCAAAGACTGGAAGAATGAATCTATTTTAACACTGAAATCGTCTTTAGAATGAAACAATTTCTAAAATGTAAATAAGGGTATGGTATTCTGAAATACATATACAGCTAACTGACATGATATACACATTCATGTGTGCCACGTTATTTTTTTCAATTGATCTTTCTTTACCCCAATATAATGAATGAATGTAGACTGTTGCCTAATCCACCATTGACTGAAGTAGTATTAATTCACAGGCTGGGTTGAAATGGCCACGAAGATGGTGGAGAGCTACAAAGATTCTAAAGTGAATTGTATGTTTTCCTTTTCAACTAGGAGGCATTTACCAATTCCCACTGGTCCCAGGTTGCCCTCACAAACTTTCCACACGTAGGCTAATAGAATTTATGTCCAGAAAAGCAGTAAGTTAAAGAAATGGAGGCTTGAGTCACAAAGGCATTCTCTTGCTATAAATTTATTATTTGCAAGGAAGAATTTCTTATTGAACAAAAATGCAGAGCAGAACCATTGCTTATCATCCCCACATGGACCAAGTGCTGAAAGGGCTGTGGTGTTGTGGAAGTCATATTTATTGTTAGCGTATGTTTTCTGTAGCTGCGGCTATCAGAGAGAACCTTCTGGGGAGGCGAACATTTACAGTACCCTATTGTTTGACATCCAACTTTATGATTCTGTTTCAATAGTTTTTATTACCATCACATCTTTTTTTTCCTTTGTAGATTTAACTTGAGATAAATGTCTCATTCTAGTAATGAGATTTTAAGAATTATTCAGTATTCAAACCATGTGAATTCAATGGTTTATAAGCTTGGGATTTTAAAAAATCACTGACTAAGTAAATTTTGGGTGTGAGCATGAGACGAGTTCATATAAATATGTAATTTAAAAGTGGAACTAAAATCCAGTGAGTGGCAACAAGCAGACATGGATTGGCTCTGTTGTGGCTGAGAGGAGGCGGCTCTTTTAAGGTTGAATTAGAAGCAGGACAGAATGGCAGAGCTGGGCTGAGAGCTTTTGTGGGTCCGGGTGCACTAAGGTGTAGGTGTGACATCTGACTGCACTTTGGATGCCTCAGGCTGCTAAAACAACTCCTCCCCCCCCATGTAAATTGTTTGCCTCCCATAGGGGATGCTTCCAGTGTTCCTGGGTGGCAGGACCCATCTAGAAATCTGAGGCATTCTGTGTTCTGAGAGGGATGCTTCCTGGACAAATTCTCTCTGTCCCTCATTTGGATCCATTTTGGACCCCAGCGTGTAATTTGCCATCTTTGTGCCCCTTCTGGGTCTCTGTCTTCTGTTTCTGCTCCCACCTGTGTGCTTGTGAAGATATGGCCCTGGTTGGTTGCTCTCTTAGTGCCGGTCATGACCCCGGTTTCCACGGTGATGACGTTGGCTGCTTTGGTTTTAGGAACTGTCAGAAATGGCCATTAACCAAGAGAAAGAGAGGAAGGACCAGTCCTGAGTAATTGGTAAGTGATGCTGGCTTTGTTGGCTTCATTTGTCTTTGGCCCCTGGAAAATACAGATCTACGAAGTGAATACCGGGAGTAGGTTGGTGCTCCGGCAGAGAGGAAACTGGAAGGACGGTTGTGAATTCTATCTCTTCGTCTTCTGTCTCTTCAGACCCAATATTAGCATGTTTTTGGAGGCTTGGAATCAGATTTCGTACTCTGACTCGGGTCTGTTCTTCAAATGGACCAACAAGGGGAGAATGGGGCCCATTATATGCCTTCATTACTTTCTTATAAGGTGCTATTTTGAAGAAGATGGGAAAATTCATTTTCTAAGGCCACCAGGGATGGTTGCCATTAGAGGCCTCTGTCAGCACCGAAGACCTTGCTCTGCCCCTCCTGTGAAGTTTCCAAAGGAAAACTTTTCCATAATCGAGGATAGTTGCTGAGGCAAGAAGGGTCACTAGATTAAGGAATGGATGGTGATGGCAACAATGACCCCTCTGTTCATAAAGTATTTCTAGAACCTCTACTTTATGATAGGCCCTCCGCCAGGGGCTGCGCAGTAGTATCTCTTTGTTGCATTCTGAACTTTTTAAGCTGTTTTTTGTTATTTTATTTTTTTACCATTTGTAAGTCGACATTTAGGGAACTTGCTTAAAGAACTCAATAAATCTTGATCTAATGATTCACTACCTGTGTCCATCCGTCTGTCTGTCTGTCTGTCTCTATTTTCTCTCTCACACACTACCCACACGCTCCTCATTCTAAATATTTATTGAGGTTGCAGCGAGGGGGACACTGTTACAGCTATCCTATTACTTGAGTGAATTTTAAATGATTATTTGTGAGGCCTCTTCCATTCACGTCCAGATAAGTAGAAATGTTTTCATCTAGACTCACTGAAGTAATGTTTCAAGGTGGGAAATAGTGGTTATTCATTTCAGAAGGGGTAATAAGTAACACATTGTGTTTTATTGTTGAGGTATATAAGATATAAAATTATAGAAATCCAAAGAAGGAAATATCTTTATGGCAAGCTCTCCATGGAAACCTATCAAGCTATGAATTTGAAGAGTCCTAAGTGGCTTCTGGTAAAGCCACATCATTGGAAAGGTTTATCACTTAACAGTGTTAGCATGTGGAATGCTATAATTCCGTGGTAACTGCAGCCAACAATTCCTAGCTCTTCTAGACAACTATACAAATGTTTTCTTTTAGTGCGATATTTAATGTATTCTGTCTTAATTCTGAAGGTTTTTCTCATGCCTCCACAGCTGAAACAATTCAGTGCTGTCTCTATTTGAAGTCCCTCCTGGTTAGTTGAGCTGGCTATTGGTGATGTATCACATAAAGTGGTTTCTGTGATGTGGTTTGCTGACCACGGCAAGATGAATGAAGATCACAGTCACATTAAGTTGAGGACTATGGTCAGACTTAAGCCATTATCCTCGAGGTGTATGGCTGTTGATTTATCAATGTCCTGATTTTTAAGAATGAAATCTTCTCGAGGTTGCCATACATTCTGTAGATATATGTCAAACGAAGTAGAATGTTATATTCTCTCATAACTTCATAAATAAGAATGTCTTGCTTTGAGGATGGAATAAAATGACAAGCTCTAGTTGGCATCTATATAGTAAAAAGGTCGTGAAGAGATTAATGGCTGTTGGCAGCTGGTCAAATTTCTTTGATGTCCACTTTTTTTTTTTACTAGAATACTACATTTGTCACTCGCTGAGCAAGTTGCCCACACATTTATGTACATAAATTATGGTGCCTTTATTACATCACTTCCAACCTATCTGGATAAAAGCATGATGGAATTTTTTTCCCTGTGTGCAATTTCCATTTTGGTGCCATTTCTGTTTCCTAATAAATTCCAGACAAAATATATACCCAAAGCCTGTTTTTTATGTATTTCAGCTTTCTGTGTTCAGCCACATTTTGTTTGGGAGATGTCCTGCAGGGATTTACTTAGATTTATGAATATTTGGAGAGTAATTTGCAGAAATGAGGGTCTGGAGATTCATATAATCCCATTGTGTATTGTATCTTTTCTTTTTTTAACCCTATACTTCAATTTTTGGTAATTTGGATGTGATACTTAATGTAGTGACTTAATTCAATTGTTCTTCTAGTTTCAACTTTGATCTCTTTCTAAACTGTTATCAGGAAGATGTAAAAAATTCCAAAGTGAACTCTGACACAGATATAGAAGGAATCTCCTCTATTGTTATGGTTTTCTGTCTCCAAAGATAGGCCAACTTTTTAACTTCTACGACTTCACTAGCATGAGATGTAAATGTGCCCAAATGCCCTCAAGTGGTCTCAGCCTACACTCACATTCCTGCTGCTTCTCTTCCTCATTTCTCCACCCTCTAGATGTAGAAGTTGGCTTTTTTTGCTACCTAACCAATGTTTAAAGGACAAGTGTTTACATATATTTATTTTGGTTTTCTAATGTTTTAATATCGGCACCATTGAGTAAATGTTTACTGGGGGAAAAAATCCAAACAAATACCAAATTGATAAGATTAGTTCATTGATTTTTCTTAAACAACAAACAAAAATAAACACATTAAAATCTAAACCTGCAATCTGTTAAGGTAAAAACCATAAACTTGTTATGTTCTTCCTACTGAGGAGATAGTAATTCAACACCTATTAGATTTACTGAGAAATCACTCTACCCTTTGCAAAGATATACGTTTTTTTTTTTTTTTTGCAAAGATATACGTAACCATATGGCTCAGTTATCCAGCTCAGTGGGTTAGGGCCCCAGGTTCATGGGAATCTACAGAAAAATATGAGGGCATGATATTCCTGACAGTACTTTCGACTGCCAACCCCATGTACTCTTTACTCGCCTGGAATTGAGTTGACTGGTTGCATTGCTTTCTGGTGGAGGTGCTCAGGAACTTAGTCAGAGGCTGGCAGTGGATGGGGTTTGGAGATGGGAAAGAGTACAAAAGTCCTTCAATGAACAGGAAATTATCTGAAAACTGACTATGATGTATGCAACTAAGTCAATTCCAATATTAAACTTTCTACTCTAAGAAAAATCACTTGACATATTATCTCACACCTGTTAGAAAGGCTAGTATCAAAAAGGCAAGAGATAGCAAGTGTTGGCAAGGGTGTGGAGAACAGAGAACCCTTGTGCACTGTGGGTGGGAATGTAAATTGGTGCAGCTGCTGTAGAAAACAGTACGGAGGGTCCTCAAAAAACTCAAAATAAAACTACCATAAGATCCAGCAATTCCACTTCTGGGTATTTGCCTGAAGGAAATGAAATCACTAACTCAAAAAGGTATCTTCACCCCCACGTTCACTGCAACATTTTTACAAAAACCAACATGTGGAAACAGCGTAAGTGTCCAGCAATGGATGAATGGATAAACAAAATGTGGTATATATATTCCATGGTATATTATTCAGCCATAAAAAATAAGGAAATCCTGCCATTTGTGACAATATGGGTGGATCTTGAGGGCATTATGCTTATGCTTAGTGAAATAAGTCAGACAAGAAAAGATAGATACTGTGTGGGATTTTTAAAAATGTGGAATCTAAAAAATCCCTCAAGCTCATATACAGAGAACAGATTGGTGGTTGCCAGAGGTGGGGAATGGAAGGTGGGCAAAGTGGGTGAGATGGTCAAAGGATACAAACTTCCACTTATACGATAAAAACTCCTGGGATGTAATATGCAGCAAGATGACTGTAGTTAACAATACTGTATTTTATATTTGAAAGTTGCTAAGAGAGTCGATTTTAAAATTTCTCATCACACACACACACACACTCATAACTATGGCGTGGTGATGGCTATCAACTAAACTTACTGGAGTGATCATTTTGTGATAAATACAGATATCAAACCATTATGTTGTACAGCTAAAACTAGTATGTTGTATGTCAATTTTATCTCAATTAAAAGAAAAAGAAAATCACGTAATAAAACAACAGCAACAACAAAATAAGCCAACAACAATAACAAAAAGAAATCTTTTCCCAATCCTCAGGATTAAGTAAGGGATGATTATTTGCAGATAGGTTTTTTTTATGCAAAGCTCCTTCTCAGTCTTTTTGTTATTAATTAACTCAGCAATCTCTATTGCATTAAAAAATAGTTCACTCTCCAAAATATATAAAGAACTTACACAACTCAGCACCAAAAAAACAAAGAACCAAGTAAAAAATGGGCAGAAGAGATGAACAGACATTTCTCCAAAGAAGACATACAGATGGCCAACAGACACATGAAAAGATGCTCAACATCACTCAACAAATCAATGCAAATCAAAACCATACTGAGATATTGCCTCCCACCTGTCAGAATGGCTAAAATCCAAAACACAAGAAACATCAAGTGTTGTAGAGGATGTGGAGAAAGGGGAACCCTCTTGCACTGTTATGAATGCAGATTGGTACAGCCACTCTGGAAAACAGTATGGAGGTTCCTCAAAAAGTTAAAAGTATGATCCAGTAATTCCATTACCGGGTATTTACCCAAAGAATATGAAAACACTAATTTGAAAAAAATATATGCACCCTTATGTTTATTGCAGATTACTTACAATAGCCAAATTATGGAAGCAGCCCAAGTGTCCATCAATAAATGAATGGAAAAAGAAGATGTGGTATATATATATAATGGAAAATTACTCAGCCATAAAAAGGAATGAAATCTTGCCATTTGCAACAACACGGATGAAGCTAAAGAATATTATGCTAAGTGAAATAAGTTAGTCAGAGAAAGAAAAATACCATATAATTTCATAAATATGTGGAATTTAAGAAACAAAAGAAATGTACAAAGAAAAAAAGAGACAAACCAAAAAACGGGCTCTTAACTAGAGAGAAGAAAGTGACTGTTACTAGAGGGGAGGAGGGAGGGGGGAAATGGGTGAAAATAGGTAAAGCAGATCAAGAGTACACTTATCATGACGAGGCCTGTATAGGATTGCTGAATCACTATATTGTACACCAGAAACGAATATAACACTGTATGTTAACTGAATTAAAAATTTTAAAAATGGTTCACTCAGTAAAGCTGGGGAAAAAAAGAAAAGCCAAAAGACAAAATTAAATTAAAAATCTCAAAAAAGTAGTTCACTTAAGAAGTTAAATTTTAGAACAAAGTTTTGGTAGACAAACTTGGTGTGTCTTGCACGACTTGTGAAATGCATACTATGAAATGCATTTTGTGGCAACGTTTTCCCATCCTACCAAGGGAGGGAAAACATAGTCCCAAAGGTAAAAACATAGTCCCAAAGGTAAAAACATAGTCCCAAAGGTAAAACATAGTGTTTTGGGCATGTGTACTGATTTGAACACTATCCTTGGAGCCGAGCAGAATAAGGAAAGCTCAGTTACTGAAAGGAATTTTAAGACACTATATAATGGGCTACACAGAAGAGTTTTAAATTTTCTGTGTTAAAATTCATTCAATTAATTCCACAAATATTTACTGAGTGGCCACTACAAGTCAGGCATTGTTCTAGCCACCGTAAGCTCATGTTTTCAGATGATGAAAGACTTTTCCATAATCAGACAAGTCATTGGGGGGTCACTAGATTATAGACAGGATGGTCATGGTAACAATGACTATTCAGTTAAAAAGTAATAACTGAAGATCTATTTTGTAGCAGGCTCTTCGCCACGTGCTGTGCAGTAAGCAGTACTTTCGTTGCATTTTGAACTCTTTAAATAATTTATTTTATTTTATTTTATTAACATTTACAAGTGAATATCTAGGGAACTTGGTCAAAGAACTCAATAGACGGGTGCCTGGGTGGTTCAGTCAGTTAAGCATCTGATTCTTGATTTCGCTTAGGTCATGATCTCAGGGTGGTGAGATTGAGCCCCAAGTTGGGCTCCATGCATGGAGCCTGCTTAAGATTCTCTCTTTACCCCTAAAAAATAAAAAAAGAACTCAATAGAACTTCCCCAATGGGCACAATCTTTTTTTTTTTGTAGTTTTTAATTTTATTATGTTATGTTAGTCACCATACAATACATCATTAGTTTTTGATGTAGTGATCCACGATCCATTGTTTTCGTATAACACCCAGTGCTCCATGCAGTACGTGCCCTCCTTAATACCCATCACTGGGCTAACCAATCCCCCCTCCCCCCTCCCCTCTAAAACCCTGTTTGTCTCTCAGGTGCATAGTCTCTCATGGTTCATCTCTCCCTCCGATTTCCTTCCTTTCATTTTTCCCTTCCTTCTCCTAGTGTCCTCCATGCTATTCCTTATGTTCCACAAATAAGTGAAACCATATGATAATTGACTTTCTCTGCTTGACTTATTTCACTTAGCATAATCTCCTCCAGTCCCATCCATGTTGATGTAAAAGTTGGGTATTCATCCTTTCTGATGGCTGAGTAATATTCCATTGTATATATGGACCACATCTTCTTTATCCATTCATCTGCTGAAGGGCATCTTGGCTCTTTCCACAGTTTGGCTATTGCGGACATTGCTGCTATGAACATTGGGGTGCATATGGCCCTTCTTTTCACTACATCTGTGTCTTTGGGGTAAATACCCAGAAGTGCAATTGCTGGGTCATAGGGTAGCTCTATTTTTAAATTTTTGAGGCACCTCCACACTGTTTTCCAAAATGGCTGTACCAACTTGCATTCCCACCAACAATGTAAGAGGGTTCCCCTTTCTCCACAACCTCTCCAACATGTGTTGTTTCTTTCCCTGTCCATTTTTGCCATTCTGACTGGTGTAAGGTGGTATCTCAGTGTGGTTTTGATTTGGATTTCCCTGATGGCTGATGATGATGAACATTTTTTCATGTGTCTGTTAGCCATTTGTATGTCTTCTTCAGAGAAGTGTGTGTTCATCTCTTCTGCCCACTTTTTGACTTGATTATTTGTTTTTTGGGTGTTGAGTTTGAGAAGTTCTTTATAGATCTTGGATACCAGCCCTTTATCTGTAGTGTCATTTGCAAATATCTTCTCCCATTCTGTCGGTTGCCTCTTTGTTTTGTTGACTGTTTCCTTTGCTGTGCAGAAGCTTTTTATCTTGATGAAGTCCCAAAAGTTCATTTTTGCTTTTGTTTCACTAGCTTTTGGAGATGTATCTTGAAAGAAGTTGCTGTGGGCGATGTCAAAGAGGTTACTGCCTATGTTCTCCTCTAGGATTTTGATGGATTCCTGTCTCACATTGAGGTCTTTCATCCACTTTGAGTTTATCTTTGTGAATGGTGTTAGAGAATGGTCGAGTTTCATTCTTCTGCATGTGGCTGTCCAATTTTCCCAGCACCATTTATTGAAGAGACTATCTTTTTTCCATTGCATGTTTTTTCCTGCTTTGTCAAAGATTATTTGACCATAGAGTTGAGGGTCCATATCTGGGCTCTCTATTCTGTTCCATTGGCCTATATGTCTGTTTTTGTGCCAGTACCATGCTGTCTTGGTGATTACTGCTTTGTAATATAGCTTGAAATTGGGCAACGTGATGCCCCCAGCTTTGTTTTTCTTTTTCAACATCTCCTTGGCGATTCGGGGTCTTTTCTGATTCCATACAAATTTTAGGATTGTTTGTTCCAGCACTTTGAAAAATGTCATTGGAATTTTGATCGGGATGGCATTGAAGGTATAGATGGCTCTGGGTAGCATAGACATTTTAACAATGTTTATTCTTCCGATCTGTGAGCATGGAATATTTTTCCATCTTCTTGTGTCTTCTTCAATTTCTTTCATGAGTGTTTTGTAGTTCCTAGAGTATAGATCCTTTACCTCTTTGGTTAGGTTTATTCCGAGGTATCTTATGGTTTTCAGTGCTGTTGTAAATGGAATCGTTTCTTTAATTTCTCTTTTTACAGTTGCGTTGTTAGTGTATAAGAAAGCAACTGATTTCTGTGCATTGATTTTGTATCCTGCCACATTACTGAATGGCTGGATGAGTTCTAGTAATTTGGGGGTGGAGTCTTTTGGGTTTTCCACATAAAGTATCATGTCGTCTGTGAAAAGAGAGAGTTTGACTTCTTCTTTGCCAATTTGAATACCTTTTATTTCTTTTTGTTGTCTGATTACTGTTGCTAGGACTTCTAGTACTATGTTGAACAACAGTGGTGAGAGTGGGCACCCTTGACGTGTTCCTGATCTTAAGGGAAAGGCTCTCAGCTTTTCCCCATTGAGGATGATATTCGCTGTGGGTTTTTCATAGATGGATTTTATGAGCTTGAGGAATGTTCCCTCTATCCCTATACTCTGGAGAGTTTTAATCAGGAAAGGATGTTGTATTTTGTCAAATGCTTTTTCTGCATCAGTTGAGAGGACCATATGGTTCTTCTCCCTCCTCTTATTAATGTGTTCTATCACATTGATTGATTTGCGAATGTTGAACCGCCCTTGCATCCCGGGGATAAATCCCATTTGGTCGTGGTGGATGATCCTTTTAATGTATTGTTGGATCCTATAAGCTAGGATTTTGTTGAGGATTTTGGAATCCATATTCATCAGGGATATTGGTCTGAAATTCTCCTTTTTGATGGGGTCTTTGCCTGGTTTGGGGATTAAGGTAATGTTGGCCTCATAGAATGAGTTTGGAAATTTTCTTTCTGTTTCTATTTTTTGAAACAGCTTCAGTAGAATAGGTATTATTTCTTCTTTGAATGTTTGGTAGAATTCCCCAGGGAATCCATCAGGCCCTGGACTCTTGTTTTTTGGGAGGTTTTGATCACTGCTTCAGTCTCGTTACTGGTTATTGGCCTATTCAGGTTGTCAATTTCTTCCTGTTTCAGTCTTGGCAGCTTATAAGTTTCCAGGAAGGCCTCCATTTCATCCAGATTGCTCAGTTTATTGGCATATAGTTGTTGATAATAATTTCTAATAATTGTTTCTATTTCCTTGGTGTTAGTCGTGATCTCTCCCCTTTCATTCATAATTTTATTAATTTGGGTCCTTTTTCTCTTCTTTTGGATAAGTCTGGCCAGTGGTTTATCAATCTTAGTAATTCTTTCAAAGAACCAACTTCTAGTTTCGTTGATCTGATCTACTGTGTTTCTGGTTTCTAATTCATTGATTTCTGCTCTAATTTTAATTATTTCTCTTCTAATACGGGGCTTAGGCATCGTTTGTTGCTTTTTCTCTAGTTCTTTAAGGTGTAGAGTTAGTTGGTGAATTCGGGATTTTTCTATTTTTTTGAGTGAGGCTTGGATGGCTATGTATTTCCCCCCTAAGACCGCCTTTGCAGTATCCCATAGGTTTTGGACCGATGTGTTTTCATTCTCATTGATTTCCATGAATTGTTTAAGTTCTTCTTTGATTTCTTGGTTGACCCAAACATTCTTGAGCAGAGCGGTCTTTACCTTCCAAGTGTTTGAATTTCTGCCAAGTTTTTTCTTGTGATTGAGTTCCAGTTTTAGAGCATTGTGGTCTGAGAATATGCAGGGAATAATCTCAATCTTTTGGTATTGGTTGAGACCTGATTTGTGACCCAGTATATGGTCTATTCTGGAGAAAGTTCCATGTGTGCTTGAGAAGAATGAGTATTCTGTTGTTTTAGGGTGGAATGTTCTGTAAATATCTATGAGGTCCATCTGGTCCAATGTATCATTCAAAGCTCTTGTTTCCTTGTTGATTTTCTGCTTAGATGATCTGTCCATTGCTGAGAGTGGAGTATTGAGGTCTC
Source organism: Neomonachus schauinslandi (assembly GCF_002201575.2). Lineage (NCBI taxonomy): Eukaryota > Metazoa > Chordata > Mammalia > Carnivora > Phocidae > Neomonachus > Neomonachus schauinslandi. The sequence goes on from NC_058407.1 coordinate 50,046,362, forward strand.
CTACAATTAACGTATTGCTATCAATATGACTCTTTATTTTGGTTAACAGTTGGCTTATGTACATGGCTGCTCCCATGTTGGGGGCACAGATATTTACAATTGTTAGATCTTCTTGTTGGATAGACCCTTTAAGAATGATATAGTGTCCTTCTGTGTCTCTTATTACAGACTTTAGTTTAAAATCTAATTTGTCTGATATAAGAATTGCTACCCCAGCTTTCTTTTGAGGTCTGCTGGCATGCAAGATGGATCTCCATCCCTTCACTTTCAGTCTGGATGTATCTTTAGGTTCAAAATGAGTCTCTTGTAGACAGCATATGGATGGGTCCTGTCTTTTTATCCAACCTGCAACCCTGTGCCGTTTTATGGGAGTGTTTAGGCCATTCATGTTGAGAGTGATTATTGAAAGATATGAATTAATTGTCATCATGTTGCTTGTGAAGACATTGTTTTTATAGGTTGTCCCTGTAAATTTCTGTTGTAGATCACTCTTGGGGTCTTTCTCCTTTTATAGAAACCCCCTTAATATTTATTGCAGGGCCGGCTTAGTGGTCACATATTTTTTCAACTTCTGCCGGTTGTGGAAGCTCTGCATCTCTCCATCCATTCTAAATGAAAGCCTTGCCGGATAAAGTATTCTTGGCTGCATGTTCTTCTCATTAAGACCCTGAATATGTCTTGCCAGTCCTTTCTGGCTTGCAAGGTCTCTGTGGATAGGTCTGATGTTATTCTGATGTTCCTCCCTCTGTACGTAAGGAATCTCTTCCCCCTAACTGCCCTTAAGATGGTTTCCTTGGTTCTAAGATTTGCAAGTGTTACTATTACATGCCGGGGTGTTGGCCTGTTTTCCTTGATCTTGGGAGGGGTCCTCTCTGCCTCTAGGATGTGAATGTTTGTTTCATTCCCCAGATTAGGGAAGTTCTCAGCTACGATTTGCTCAAATACATCTTCTAGTCCTCTCTCTCTCTCCACTCCCTCTGGGATTCCAATTATTCTGACATTGGAACGCTTCATGGTGTCACTTATTTCTCTGATTCTATTTTCATGGATTCTGAGTTGTTTTTCCCTGGCCTCCTCTTTTCCCTTTTTATCTATTATATTGTCTTCCAGGTCGCTTATTCGTTCTTCTGCCTCAGTTACCCTAGCTGTTAGGTTATCTAGATTGGATTGGATCTCATTGATAGCATTTTTAAGTTCTGCCAATTCACCTTTTATTTCTGACCTTAGAGACTCTTTGTTGCCATTAATTGATTTCTCCATTCTAGCCATTGTCTTCACAACTGCTAGCCTGAATTCCATCTCTGACATCTTGGTTATATCTGCATCCATTTGTAAATCTGCAGCATAAGTCATAATCTCTGAGTCTTTTCTGTTTTGGGGGCTCCTCCTCCTAGTCATCCTGTTGATGGCTGTTTGAGGGAATGTATAGAGTCCAAATTATTGACCAGAACCCAAGCAAGATGCACCTGTTTTCTTGGGACCTTAGGGTTGCTGGCCTCTTGTTTTCCCAGCCTGTCTTCTGGGGGAGGGGCCTGCCGGGCTGTTACTCAGGCAACTCTGTTTGGGCGGAGTTGCCCTGCGCCTCTGTGGTGGGGGATGGGCTCAGTGGGAATCAGTTTTGGGGGCTTTTGTTCTCTGGTGCCTTTCCCTGGTGGCTTTCCATGTCTCTTCCGCGAGTCAGAGCAGAAGAGACTGTTTCCAACCCTCTGCCTCAGAGTAGAGAGACCGCAGTCTGTTCTTCGGTGAGCTCTCCAGCCCACACCGTCTCCATTTCTGTCCGTGCTGCTATAAACTGCAGCGTCCTGGGTTGTGCGCCCCTCTGCAGCGCTCCCAGTCCTGCCTCCAGGTCGAGGCACATCTCTGCTCTTTGTGCTTCTAAAACCGCCAGCCACTCCCAGTTCGGGCGTCCGACTCCGCCGCTCAGGGTTTCCACCCCGGGGGTTGCAGTTCACCAGCGCGACCCTGGCGCACCGGGTTTCCCTCTTGGAGGCTGCAGTTCTGCAGTTCGCGTGCGCGCAACCATCGCTCCGGTTTCTGTCGGGGGGGTGGGGGGGTGGGCTGCGGTTTGCATGCGCGTGACCCTGCTGCTCCGGGTTTCCATCCCACGGGCTGCCCTAAAGTCCTTTCCCCACTGCTACCGGTCTGCGAGTCTGTGCCCCATCTGCAGTGCGCGAGGCTGTCACTCACCGGTGGTGCAGGATCCCCACGTCCAGGCACCCTCCCGTGGCCGTTTATCCTCCGATATCTGCCCGCAGAATCACGGCTCCCCACTTCGTACCTCGAAACCAACCGCCTGCGATATTCTGTTTGTAGAGATCCAGATCTTCTTACATCTCAGGCAGGTTTCGTGGGTGCTCAGAGTGGTCTGGTAGATATCCAGCTCAGTTCCGGGGACCAGTTGAAATAAGGTCCCCTACTCCTCCGCCATCTTTCCCCCCTCCCCAATGGGCACAATCTTGATGTGACTGATGATCTTGTCTCTCTCTCTCCCCCCTTTCTCTCTCTCTCTCTCCCCCTCTGTCTCTCTGTCTCTTTCTGTCTCTCTCCTCTTTCTCATGCCCACATACTCCCCATTCTATCCCCATTTGGCAGAATACAAAACAGCTAACCATCCCTACCCTCATGGAGCTTACATAACAATGTGAAGATAGACAATACACCAACAGAAATATGTCAGTTATAAGTGATAAGTCTCTGAGGGATAATAAAGCCAGGAAATGCAATGAACCATGGAGGAGGGGACATTTTTCTGACTTTAAATAGAGGTGGTCAGAAGGTCTCACTGTGAAGGGACATTTGAGCAAAACCCTGCAGGAGGAGGGGGAGAGAGCCAGGTGGATATTTGGAGAGGAGCATTTCAAGCACAAGGAACAAGGAGGATACCCACATGGCTGGGATGAAATAGGAGAAGGGAGGCTGGCAGGAGATGAGGGAGAGGGGAAAGTGAGGTGAGCAGATGGTGAATATCCATGCAGCAGTGTGCTCAGGCTGCCACAACACAATAGCAGTGGCTGGGGGCTGAAACAACAGAAAGCAATTTTCTCACAGTTCTGGAGGCTTGAAGTCCAAGATCAAGGTGCCATCAGGGTTGGTTTCTGGAGAGACCTCTCTTCCTGGTTTGTGGATGATGGCCTTCTCACTCTAACTTCACGTAGCCTTTCCTCTGTTCATGCTTGGGGGTGAGGAGGAGGGGAGAGAGGGAGGAAGAGGGAGAGATCTGGTGTCTCTCTGTCTCTTTTTATAAGGACAATAGGCCTATTGGATCAGGGCTCCCCGATCTTGACCTCATTTAACCGTAATTATCTCCTTAAAGGCCCTATCTCTTAATATAGTCACCTTGGGGTTAAAGCTTCAATATATGAGTTTGGGGTGGGGGCACAGTTCAGTCCATAACCATCTACAACTGCAGAAAGTTGTAAGTCAGAGATAGTGAGCAGTGGAGAGACATGCTCAGACTTTCTTTCTGAAAAAAATCACCTTGGTTGTTGAGAAGCTGGGAGACCAGTTAGGAGGCTGCTACAATGAAATGGGGAGAGGTGATGGTAATGGTGAACCCCAGAGTGTGTAGGATCTGCTGCATAAATGAATTTGAGAATAATCTAGATGTGACATTTGTCATGCCATTGAGCATGAACGTCTCAGTTCCTTTGTATATCAACCTCTCTGATATAAGACACTGCTGTGTCTTAATCTCTTGTGAAATGTGGAGGGAATTCTATATTAATACAAATTAATCTTAATAATAGTCAAAATATCAAAGCTTACTAACAAAAGTTTGAAATTCAGAATAAAATATTTTGCCTTTTTCTTAGTAGGATGACACTTTCACTTATTTGCAATTTTGTAAGTTGGGTAGAAAAGAAAACCAGGTAAAGGAAGAAGAAGAAGGAGAAGTCTATAGGAGGGTGTTTGGGCTGAAAAATCTGCTTTCCTCCAACCTTCACTTGGCTGACTTTTCTTGGCATACAGCTTTCACCTCAAAAGTCTTTTCCTCTAAGAGGCCTTCCATGACGACTCAATCAAAGGTGTTCCCTGCAGTGGCTTTCCATCTTAGCATGCTGCTTTAGTTTCCACATGGCATTTTTACTCTTTGATACTTTCTTAGTTTGTTGCTCATTGTTTACTGTCTGTCTATCCCTCCTAAAATCTGTGCTCCGGGAGAACAAGGTCTTTGTCTTGTTCACCACTTATTCCCAGCATCTAGAACAGTGCCTGATGCATAGTAAGCACTCAATAAATATTTGTCAAGTGAAGGAAAGGATAAAAAGAGAAAGGATGGAGACCCAGTTATGTAGCTTACCAAGACTTACATACTATGTAAGGGGAAAGAAAGCCCTTCTGCATAGTGCAATGTTGAGGTTGACAGGGGACCACACAGTAGACAAAGGGCTGGGCAGATTTCAGGGCTAGAAGCTTTGTACTTTTGAAGGTTTATGTGCAGATCTGGGAGTCAAGAGATTGGGGGTTCACATCTGCTCTATCTCCAACTCCCTGTGTGACTATGGTACAAATCATTAACTTCTGCAAGCATTAGTTTCTCCATCTGTGTGGTGTTACCGGCTAGTTTAAACATTTAGAAACCTTCGTTGGCATAGATGACTCTATTTATGCTGTTGCTTTCAGGAGATTGAGTGTTTTATGGAATGGAGCCCTGTTTTTCCTTTTGGCTTCTGAACTGCACTTCCTTGGCAGGCAAGGTGATTCATTGCCTTGAATTCCTCTTCTCCATTTCCCAGCTTCTCCCAGATAGTGTCCTCATTCTGTGAGGCTGCATGATTTTGATGGGAAGGACAAGGCCTTGATCACCTTAAGATATGCCCTGGGTTGTCATTCCCTGCCTTTATTCCTCTTTCTTTGCCTACTCTAGCTAGATGAATCCTCCAACTTTCCACCACCCAGAGATGCAGGCCTGGCTCAGCACCAGAGCGAGAACATAGCTTTTACCCGTCTCCCACTAGATAGCATACAGAAATTAAATCTTGTGCTCAGATCCAAAAGGCCATCCCTGCATCTCCCATTTATTCTCTCCAGCCAACCAGACATACGGTGCCAGGAGGAGGCCTTGGTTCTATAAATGGCCATTGGGTGACTTCCTTCTTGACTTCACTGCATTCTCAGCTCCGAAGAATCAAACTTCTCTCTGGGTTTGGCTCTGGCTTCTATCGTCTGGCCATAGCTAACCCTGAAGCAGGAGGTACTGCTTGGCAGAGAAACTGGCATGGCAGTAAAGGGCATAGCTTTGAATTCAACCAGACTTGGGTTAAATGCAGCAACACCACTAACTCTGTGAGCTTGGGCAAGTTACTCAGTCTCTCTGGGACGTAATTTCCTCATCTGTAAAATGAAGCTGAGGAGGGGTGGTAAGAATTAAGTGATATGATGTGATCCAAGAATTGAGTGTAGTGCGTGGCATGCAAATCTGGTAGTTGTTATTCTCAATGACAGGTACCCTCTTCACCAAGTCTAGGGAACTCACCTGATCATGTTATGCTCACTCTTCTTCCTTGGTTACAAGGGTTGTTACTGAGGGTTTAAAATTTGGGGTTTAAAAAAGTTAATCTCCACCTTTTTGAGACATCTAATTAGTATAATTCGAGAAATGATTTTCTCCTTTGGTATGATCTACTCATCACTTTGTCTCTGATGGCTAAGGTTGCTGGTGCTCAGAAATGTCTCACTTCATCTTTTAAATAATGATCCGGTAAAAAGGAAAGTGCTCTGTCTAATGCTATGTCTATACAGACAAAACCAGGCAAAAGTTCATGTAATTTCCCAGAGAATAGGAACCTAGACATAGCTAATGTAGATGATTCCAACTAGATTATAACATGTTAATACTTGATGGACTACTTAACTTTTCTTCAAATGTTTGGTATTGACAATATTTTTTAAAAATAGCTTTATTCTGAAACTAACCTGATCTCATTTTTTCCATGCAACGGATGGCATATTGGCTTCCTGTACAGCCCAGATTGACGAAATATTTGCTTGGTGTCATGGATGGAATTTGTTTCCTCTAAAAAAGGAAATATCTCAATAGGGCCATTTAGTATACATTTGCCAACTTATCAAGTGGTATAGCAGGTTTTCTTGAGTGGCATGTAATGTTACTTTCTGGTTTGAAGTTCTAACTTATCCTAGAGGTTAGAGCAGTGAAGTGGGCAAAATCTGTTGGTGTTAAGAAGTTTCAGTAGTAGAAGAAGAAAGAAAGAAAGAAAGAAAGAAAGAAAGAAAGAAAGAAAGAAAGAAAGAAAG